>NC_090931.1:572006160-572309190 GCF_040938575.1 Ambystoma mexicanum | reverse complement strand
TGGTATTGACTGTTTAGAGAAAGGGTGTGAAGAGGGCCTGGTGGCTATTGTGTAGGCAGAAAAAATTAGCAGCTGTCCGCACGAAGCTTCGTTTCGTTCACATGTGGTGTGTGAGACCACATCGTTTTGGATCATATCTTGCTAAGTAAACTGATAGGTACTGTGGATCTGAAAAAACATACAATGCGATTTCAAAAAAGCTAATAATGCCTGGTCGGTAGATCCAAGTGTGCCCTGCCCGTATTCCCTGTTCTGCTGATACCTGCATCTGGTGCAAGGTCCCCACTGAACTCTGGGCTGGTGAGGAGGGAGAATCAAAGGTGAAGAAGAAAATCACACTGGTTCCATTTGAACCTAATTGAAAACACTAACATTGGGCAATTCACATTATGCGCTGCTTTGGCAATGGAGTATTTCAGCACAGTTTCCTGGCTTTATTTGCCCCGGTTGATTCTCGTAGCATGTGGGCTGTTCCAAATCTTCCCGTCTCCCTCACTTTCTCCATCACTCATCTTCTGCTCTGGATCCAGCTCCGGCAGGTGCTTCTAAATATCCCTATACAGTCCTTGCAATCCCTGCCGATGCAGGTGTTGTTTCATGCACTGATGCTCCCTCAATTCAAGCCTTCCTGGCTTCCTGAGCTACTGTCATCTTCCCCTGGCCCTCAGCTGCCACACCTGGTCTACCTCTGTGTCTTTCTGGAACCGATAAAGTCCTGGTTCCTCAGCCCTGCCATTGCTGAAATTCCTTCCAGTTGTACTGGGTTAATTAGGGTATCAAGAAGTCTTGTTAATTGATGGCCATGCACTAAAAGAGACACCTTTTATGAAAAATATAATAATTCTTGCACTCGGTTCCAATTTTGTAAAAAAATATGATTAGCAATATATTCTTGGAACTGTGCAATACTTTGGTCTTTATAAAAAAAAAAATTGACCATTTCAACCCTGTCCAACCATTTCCACATAATCCAGATAGTAGATGAGCTCCTTGTATCATGGATCACACTGCACTGACAAATTAACAAAACATGCTAATAACTATATGCAAACCATCAAACCTTTCATTAAAACAAATAGTGTAGCTCTCCATGAAGGAAAGCCTTCTAGACAAATAGCAAATGAGCTGTTCTGCTTTGTAATCAGAGATTGCCAATGGACAAGCCCAGTTTTTCCAGAATCCTATCAGTAGTAGGGTGACTTTTCCTGCCCTTATTCCTTCTATATTTATTGAGATACAACGCATTCCGTAGTGACACCTGCAAAGTAATTTGCTAAAGAAATGTAGCCTTAATCAATGAAAGACAAATATTTTAAATAAGTAAAAAATTGAATATGCAAATTAGCACAAGGAAGTGACAAATCTATGCAGTTTGACATTATCAAATCAAAATGTATACTTGCTTGATGAGAAGAGAAGGGCACTGTTTCAATTTCTCTTGGAGAGGATGCAATACAATTACAATTTGAAAAATCTTGGCAATAATACTGCACCTTTTAAATTACTTTTGCTGTCTGATGTCACAATGGCAGATGTTCTAGAACTTCTTTGGTTGAGATTCTAATCCGAAAATGGGGTTGTAGTGTTTTTTCTAGATTTAATTGGGTTCATTTTGATTATTTATTAGATTTTTTAATTATGTTTTTAATTCTAGTGAGTTATTTATCAAAGGTTTATTAGCGTTACATGTGTTATTTTTATTTTCCTTTGTTTTTCATTGTGGCATTACCTGTTTGACAGTTAGTATAGAATGGGGATGATTATGTTTAATTGCGAAATGATATACATGATCATTCATTTCAAATGTTTCAATAATTAGTTTTGCTATCTGCACTTATTGAAGCAATCACAGCTGTATCCTTTCCTCTATGTAACTTGTCTGCCATCTTGTGCACCTTCTTGCTTGCCCTCAACACCAGCGCGTACTCACGTTTGAAAATGCAACTCAGATTGAGTTTTTTTCATTTTGTTTCATTGGTGGCCCTTTAGCAACTTTAGCACCACCTAAGAAGCATATGAATTGGTATTGACTGTTTAGAGAAAGGGGTGTGAAGAGGGCCTGGTGGCTATTGTGTAGGCAGAAAAAATTAGCAGCTGTCCGCAAGAAGCTTCGTTTCGTTCACATGTGGTGTGTGAGACCACATCATTTTGGATCATAGTTTTGCTAAGTAAACTGATAGGTACTGTGGATCTGAAAAAAAATACAATGCGATTTCAAAAAAGCTAATAATGCCTGGTCGGTAGATCCAAGTGTGCCCTGCCCGTATTCCCTGTTCTGCTGATACCTGCATCTGGTGCAAGGTCCCCACTGAACTCTGGGCTGGTGAGGAGGGAGAATCAAAGGTGAAGAAGAAAATCACACTGGTTCCATTTCAACCTAATTGAAAACACTAACATTGGGCAATTCACATTATGCGCTGCTTTGGCAATGGAGTATTTCAGCACAGTTTCCTGGCTTTATTTGCCCCGGTTGATTCTCGTAGCACCTGGGCTGTTCCAAATCTTCCAGTCTCCCTCACTTTCTCCATCACTCATCTTCTGCTCTGGATCCAGCTCCGGCAGGTGCTTCTAAATATCCCTATACAGTCCTTGCAATCCCTGCCGATGCAGGTGTTGTTTCATGCACTGATGCTCCCTCAATTCAAGCCTTCCTGGCTTCCTGAGCTACTGTCATCTTCCCCTGGCCCTCAGCTGCCACACCTGGTCTACCTCTGTGTCTTTCTGGAATCGATAAAGTCCTGGTTCCTCAGCCCTGCCATTGCTGAAATTCCTTCCAGTTGTACTGGGTTAATTAGGGTATCAAGAAGTCTTGTTAATTGATGGCCATGCACTAAAAGAGACAACTTTTATGAAAAATATAATCATTCTTGCACTCGGTTCCAATTTTGTAAAAAAATATGATTAGCAATATATTCTTGGAACTGTGCAATACTTTGGTCTTAATAAAAAAAAATTGACCATTTCAACCCTGTCCAACCATTTCCACATAATCCAGATAGTAGATGAGCTCCTTGTATCATGGATCACACTGTACTGACAAATTAACAAAACATGCTAATAACTATATGCAAACCATCAAACCTTTCATTAAAACAAATAGTGTAGCTCTCCATGAAGGAAAGCCTTCTAGACAAATAGCAAATGAGCTGTTCTGCTTTGTAATCAGAGATTGCCAATGGACAAGCCCAGTTTTTCCAGAATCCTATCAGTAGTAGGGTGACTTTTCCTGCCCTTATTCCTTCTATATTTATTGAGATACCACGCATTCCGTAGTGACACCTGCAAAGTAATTTGCTTAAGAAATGTAGCCTTAATCAATGAAAGACAAATATTTTAAATAAGTAAAAAATTGAATATGCAAATTAGCACAAGGAAGTGACAAATCTATGCAGTTTGACATTATCAAATCAAAATGTATACTTGCTTGATGAGAAGAGAAGGGCACTGTTTCAATTTCTCTTGGAGAGGATGCAATACAATTACAATTTGAAAAATCTTGGCAATAATACTGCACCTTTTAAATTACTTTTGCTGTCTGATGTCGCAATGGCAGATGTTCTAGAACTTCTTTGGTTGAGATTCTAATCCGAAAATGGGGTTGTAGTTTTTTTTTCTAGATTTAATTGGGTTCATTTTGATTATTTATTAGATTTTTTAATTATGTTTTTAATTCTAGTGAGTTATTTATCAAAGGTTTATTAGCGTTACATGTGTTATTTTTATTTTCCTTTGTTTTTTATTGTGGCATTACCTGTTTGACAGTTAGTATAGAATGGGGATGATTATGGTTAATTGCGAAGTGATATACATGATCATTCATTTCAAATGTTTCAATAATTAGTTTTGGTATCTGCACTTATTGAAGCAATCACAGCTGTATCCTTTCCTCTATGTAACTTGTCTGCCATCTTGTGCACCTTCTTGCTTGCCCTCAACACCAGCGCGTACTCACGTTTGAAAATGCAACTCAGATTGAGTTTTTTTCATTTTGTTTCATTGGTGGCCCTTTAGCAACTTTAGCACCACCTAAGAAGCATATGAATTGGTATTGACTGTTTAGAGAAAGGGGTGTGAAGAGGGCCTGGTGGCTATTGTGTAGGCAGAAAAAATTAGCAGCTGTCCGCAAGAAGCTTCGTTTCGTTCACATGTGGTGTGTGAGACCACATCATTTTGGATCATAGTTTTGCTAAGTAAACTGATAGGTACTGTGGATCTGAAAAAACATACAATGCGATTTCAAAAAAGCTAATAATGCCCGGTCGGTAGATCCAAGTGTGCCCTGCCCGTATTCCCTGTTCTGCTGATACCTGCATCTGGTGCAAGGTCCCCACTGAACTCTGGGCTGGTGACGAGGGAGAATCAAAGGTGAAGAAGAAAATCACACTGGTTCCATTTCAACCTAATTGAAAACACTAACATTGGGCAATTCACATTATGCGCTGCTTTGGCAATGGAGTATTTCAGCACAGTTTCCTGGCTTTATTTGCCCCGGTTGATTCTCGTAGCACCTGGGCTGTTCCAAATCTTCCAGTCTCCCTCACTTTCTCCATCACTCATCTTCTGCTCTGGATCCAGCTCCGGCAGGTGCTTCTAAATATCCCTATACAGTCCTTGCAATCCCTGCCGATGCAGGTGTTGTTTCATGCACTGATGCTCCCTCAATTCAAGCCTTCCTGGCTTCCTGAGCTACTGTCATCTTCCCCTGGCCCTCAGCTGCCACACCTGGTCTACCTCTGTGTCTTTCTGGAACCGATAAAGTCCTGGTTCCTCAGCCCTGCCATTGCTGAAATTCCTTCCAGTTGTACTGGGTTAATTAGGGTTTTAAGAAGTCTTGTTAATTGATGGCCATGCACTAAAAGAGACAACTTTTATGAAAAATATAATCATTCTTGCACTCGGTTCCAATTTTGTAAAAAAATATGATTAGCAATATATTCTTGGAACTGTGCAATACTTTGGTCTTAATAAAAAAAAATTGACCATTTCAACCCTGTCCAACCATTTCCACATAATCCAGATAGTAGATGAGCTCCTTGTATCATGGATCACACTGCACTGACAAATTAACAAAACATGCTAATAACTATATGCAAACCATCAAACCTTTCATTAAAACAAATAGTGTAGCTCTCCATGAAGGAAAGCCTTCTAGACAAATAGCAAATGAGCTGTTCTGCTTTGTAATCAGAGATTGCCAATGGACAAGCCCAGTTTTTCCAGAATCCTATCAGTAGTAGGGTGACTTTTCCTGCCCTTATTCCTTCTATATTTATTGAGATACCACGCATTCCGTAGTGACACCTGCAAAGTAATTTGCTTAAGAAATGTAGCCTTAATCAATGAAAGACAAATATTTTAAATAAGTAAAAAATTGAATATGCAAATTAGCACAAGGAAGTGACAAATCTATGCAGTTTGACATTATCAAATCAAAATGTATACTTGCTTGATGAGAAGAGAAGGGCACTGTTTCAATTTCTCTTGGAGAGGATGCAATACAATTACAATTTGAAAAATCTTGGCAATAATACTGCACCTTTTAAATTACTTTTGCTGTCTGATGTCACAATGGCAGATGTTCTAGAACTTCTTTGGTTGAGATTCTAATCCGAAAATGGGGTTGTAGTGTTTTTTCTAGATTTAATTGGGTTCATTTTGATTATTTATTAGATTTTTTAATTATGTTTTTAATTCTAGTGAGTTATTTATCAAAGGTTTATTAGCGTTACATGTGTTATTTTTATTTTCCTTTGTTTTTCATTGTGGCATTACCTGTTTGACAGTTAGTATAGAATGGGGATGATTATGTTTAATTGCGAAATGATATACATGATCATACATTTCAAATGTTTCAATAATTAGTTTTGGTATCTGCACTTATTGAAGCAATCACATCTGTATCCTTTCCTCTATGTAACTTGTCTCCCATCTTGTGCACCTTCTTGCTTGCCCTCAACACCAGCGCGTACTCACGTTTGAAAATGCAACTCAGATTGAGTTTTTTTCATTTTGTTTCATTGGTGGCCCTTTAGCAACTTTAGCACCACCTAAGAAGCACATGAATTGGTATTGACTGTTTAGAGAAAGGGGTGTGAAGAGGGCCTGGTGGCTATTGTGTAGGCAGAAAAAATTTGCAGCTGTCCGCAAGAAGCTTCGTTTCGTTCACATGTGGTGTGTGAGACCACATCGTTTTGGATCATAGTCTTGCTAAGTAAACTGATATGTACTGTGGATCTGAAAAAACATACAATGCGATTTCAAAAAAGCTAATAATGCCTGGTCGGTAGATCCAAGTGTGCCCTGCCCGTATTCCCTGTTCTGCTGATACCTGCATCTGGTGCAAGGTCCCCACTGAACTCTGGGCTGGTGAGGAGGGAGAATCAAAGGTGAAGAAGAAAATCACACTGGTTCCATTTCAACCTAATTGAAAACACTAACATTGGACAATTCACATTATGCGCTGCTTTGGCAATGGAGTATTTAATCACAGTTTCCTGGCTTTATTTGCCCCGGTTGATTCTCGTAGCACCCGGGCTGTTCCAAATCTTCCCGTCTCCCTCACTTTCTCCATCACTCATCTTCTGCTCTGGATCCTGCTCCGGCAGGTGCTTCTAAATATCCCTATACAGTCCTTGCAATCCCTGCCGATGCAGGTGTTGTTTCATGCACTGATGCTCTCTCAATTCAAGCCTTCCTGGCTCCCTGGGCTAGTGGCATCTTTGCCTGGCCCTCAGCTGCAACACCTGGTCTACCTCTGTGTCTTTCTGGAACCAATAAAGTTGTGGTTCCTCAGCCCTGCCATTGCTGAAATTCCTTCCAGTTGTACTGGGTTAATTAGGGTATCAAGAAGTCTTGTTAATTGATGGCCATGCACTAAAAGAGACAACTTTTATGAAAAATATAATAATTCTTGCACTTGGTTCCAATTTTGTAAAATAATATGATTAGCAATATATTCTTGGAACTGTGCAATACTTTGGTCTTTATAAAAAAAAATTGACCATTTCAACCCTGTCCAACCATTTCCACATAATCCAGATAGTAGATGAGCTCCTTGCATTATGGATCACACTGCACTGACAAATTAACAAAACATGCTAATAACTATATGCAAACCATCAAACCTTTCATTAAAACAAATAGTGTAGCTCTCCATGAAGGAAAGCCTTCTAGACAAATAGCAAATGAGCTGTTCTGCTTTGTAATCAGAGATTGCCAATGGACAAGCCCAGTTTTTCCAGAATCCTATCAGTAGTAGGGTGACTTTTCCTGCCCTTATTCCTTCTATATTTATTGAGATACCACGCATTCCGTAGTGACACCTGCAAAGTAATTTGCTTAAGAAATGTAGCCTTAATCAATGAAAGAAAAATATTTTAAATAAGTAAAAAATCGAATATGCAAATTAGCACAAGGAAATGACAAATCTATGCAGTTTGACATTATCAAATCAAAATGTATGCTTGCTTGATGAGAAGAGAAGAGCGCTGTTTCAATTTCTCTTGGAGAGGATGTAATACAATTACAATTTGAAAAATCTTGGCAATAATACTGCACCTTTTAAATTACTTTTGCTGTCTGATGTCACAATGGCAGATGTTCTAGAACTTCTTTGGTTGAGATTCTAATCCGAAAATGGGGTTGTAGTTTTTTTTCTAGATTTAATTGGGTTCATTTTGATTATTTATTAGATTTTTTAATTATGTTTTTAATTCTAGTGAGTTATTTATCAAAGGTTTATTAGCGTTACATGTGTTATTTTTATTTTCCTTTGTTTTTCATTGTGGCATTACCTGTTTGACAGTTAGTATAGAATGGGGATGATTATATTTAATTGCGAAATGATATACATGATCATTCATTTCAAATGTTTCAATAATTAGTTTTGGTACCTGCACTTATTGAAGCAATCACAGCTGTATCCTTTCCTCTATGTAACTTGTCTGCCATCTTGTGCACCTTCTTGCTTGCCCTTAACATCAGCGGGTACTCACGTTTGAAAATGCAACTCAGATTGAGTTTTTTTCATTTTGTTTCATTGGTGGCCCTTTAGCAACTTTAGCACCACCTAAGAAGCACATGAATTGGTATTGACTGTTTAGAGAAAGGGGTGTGAAGAGGGCCTGGTGGCTATTGTGCAGGCAGAAAAAATTAGCAGCTGTCCGCAAGAAGCTTTGTTTCGTTCACATGTGGTGTGTGAGACCACATTGTTTTGGATCATAGTCTTGCTAAGTAAACTGATAGGTACTGTGGATCTGAAAAAACATACAATGCGATTTCAAAAAAGATAATAATGCCTGGTCGGTAGATCCAAGTGTGCCCTGCCCGTATTCCCTGTTCTGCTGATACCTGCATCTGGTGCAAGGTCCCCACTGAACTCTGGGCTGGTGAGGAGGGAGAATCAAAGGTGAAGAAGAAAATCACACTGCTTCCATTTCAACCTAATTGAAAACACTAACATTGGGCAATTCACATTATGCGCTGCTTTTGCAATGGAGTATTTCAGCACAGTTTCCTGGCTTTATTTGCCCCGGTTGATTCTCGTAGCACCTGGGCTGTTCCAAATCTTCCAGTCTCCCTCACTTTCTCCATCACTCATCTTCTGCTCTGGATCCAGCTCCGGCAGGTGCTTCTAAATATCCCTATACAGTCCTTGCAATCCCTGCCGATGCAGGTGTTGTTTCATGCACTGATGCTCCCTCAATTCAAGCCTTCCTGGCTTCCTGAGCTACTGTCATCTTCCCCTGGCCCTCAGCTGCCACACCTGGTCTACCTCTGTGTCTTTCTGGAACCGATAAAGTCCTGGTTCCTCAGCCCTGCCATTGCTGAAATTCCTTCCAGTTGTACTGGGTTAATTAGGGTATCAAGAAGTCTTGTTAATTGATGGCCATGCACTAAAAGAGACACCTTTTATGAAAAATATAATAATTCTTGCACTCGGTTCCAATTTTGTAAAAAAATATGATTAGCAATATATTCTTGGAACTGTGCAATACTTTGGTCTTTATAAAAAAAAAAATGACCATTTCAACCCTGTCCAACCATTTTCACATAATCCAGATAGTAGATGAGCTCCTTGCATCATGGATCACACTGCACTGACAAATTAACAAAACATGTTAATAACTATATGCAAACCATCAAGCCTTTCATTAAAACAAATAGTGTAGCTCTCCATGAAGGAAAGCCTTCTAGACAAATAGCAAATGAGCTGTTCTGCTTTGTAATCAGAGATTGCCAATGGACAAGCCCAGTTTTTCCAGAATCCTATCAGTAGTAGGGTGACTTTTCCTGTCCTTATTCCTTCTATATTTATTGAGATACAACGCATTCCGTAGTGACACCTGCAAAGTAATTTGCTTAAGAAATGTAGCCTTAATCAATGAAAGACAAATATTTTAAATAAGTAAAAAATCGAATATGCAAATTAGCACAAGGAAGTGACAAATCTATGCAGTTTGACATTATCAAATCAAAATGTATGCTTGCTTGATGAGAAGAGAAGAGCGCTGTTTCAAATTCTCTTGGAGAGGATGCAAGACAATTACAATTTGAAAAATCTTGGCAATAATACTGCACGTTTTAAATTACTTTTGCTGTCTGATGTCACAATTGCAGATGTTCTAGAACTTCTTTGGTTGAGATTCTAATCCGAAAATGGGGTTGTATTTTTTTTCTAGATTTAATTGGGTTCATTTTGAATATTTATTAGATTTTTTAATTATGTTTTTAATTCTAGTGAGTTATTTATCAAAGGTTTATTAGCGTTACATGTGTTATTTTTATTTTCCTTTGTTTTTCATTGTGGCATTACCTGTTTAACAGTTAGTATAGAATGGGGATGATTATGTTTAATTGCGAAATGATATACATGATCATTCATTTCAAATGTTTCAATAATTAGTTTTGGTATCTGCACTTATTGAAGCAATCACAGCTGTATCCTTTCCTCTATGTAACTTGTCTGCCATCTTGTGCACCTTCTTGCTTGCCCCCAACACCAGCGCGTACTCACGTTTGAAAATGCAACTCAGATTGAGTTTTTTTCATTTTGTTTCATTGGTGGCCCTTTAGCAACTTTAGCACCAGCTAAGAAGCACATGAATTGGTATTGACTGTTTAGAGAAAGGGTGTGAAGAGGGCCTGGTGGCTATTGTGTAGGCAGAAAAAATTAGCAGCTGTCCGCACGAAGCTTCGTTTCGTTCACATGTGGTGTGTGAGACCACATCGTTTTGGATCATATCTTGCTAAGTAAACTGATAGGTACTGTGGATCTGAAAAAACATACAATGCGATTTCAAAAAAGCTAATAATGCCTGGTCGGTAGATCCAAGTGTGCCCTGCCCGTATTCCCTGTTCTGCTGATACCTGCATCTGGTGCAAGGTCCCCACTGAACTCTGGGCTGGTGAGGAGGGAGAATCAAAGGTGAAGAAGAAAATCACACTGGTTCCATTTGAACCTAATTGAAAACACTAACATTGGGCAATTCACATTATGCGCTGCTTTGGCAATGGAGTATTTCAGCACAGTTTCCTGGCTTTATTTGCCCCGGTTGATTCTCGTAGCACGTGGGCTGTTCCAAATCTTCCCGTCTCCCTCACTTTCTCCATCACTCATCTTCTGCTCTGGATCCAGCTCCGGCAGGTGCTTCTAAATATCCCTATACAGTCCTTGCAATCCCTGCCGATGCAGGTGTTGTTTCATGCACTGATGCTCCCTCAATTCAAGCCTTCCTGGCTTCCTGAGCTACTGTCATCTTCCCCTGGCCCTCAGCTGCCACACCTGGTCTACCTCTGTGTCTTTCTGGAACCGATAAAGTCCTGGTTCCTCAGCCCTGCCATTGCTGAAATTCCTTCCAGTTGTACTGGGTTAATTAGGGTATCAAGAAGTCTTGTTAATTGATGGCCATGCACTAAAAGAGACACCTTTTATGAAAAATATAATAATTCTTGCACTCGGTTCCAATTTTGTAAAAAAATATGATTAGCAATATATTCTTGGAACTGTGCAATACTTTGGTCTTTATAAAAAAAAAAATTGACCATTTCAACCCTGTCCAACCATTTCCACATAATCCAGATAGTAGATGAGCTCCTTGTATCATGGATCACACTGCACTGACAAATTAACAAAACATGCTAATAACTATATGCAAACCATCAAACCTTTCATTAAAACAAATAGTGTAGCTCTCCATGAAGGAAAGCCTTCTAGACAAATAGCAAATGAGCTGTTCTGCTTTGTAATCAGAGATTGCCAATGGACAAGCCCAGTTTTTCCAGAATCCTATCAGTAGTAGGGTGACTTTTCCTGCCCTTATTCCTTCTATATTTATTGAGATACCACGCATTCCGTAGTGACACCTGCAAAGTAATTTGCTAAAGAAATGTAGCCTTAATCAATGAAAGACAAATATTTTAAATAAGTAAAAAATTGAATATGCAAATTAGCACAAGGAAGTGACAAATCTATGCAGTTTGACATTATCAAATCAAAATGTATACTTGCTTGATGAGAAGAGAAGGGCACTGTTTCAATTTCTCTTGGAGAGGATGCAATACAATTACAATTTGAAAAATCTTGGCAATAATACTGCACCTTTTAAATTACTTTTGCTGTCTGATGTCACAATGGCAGATGTTCTAGAACTTCTTTGGTTGAGATTCTAATCCGAAAATGGGGTTGTAGTGTTTTTTCTAGATTTAATTGGGTTCATTTTGATTATTTATTAGATTTTTTAATTATGTTTTTAATTCTAGTGAGTTATTTATCAAAGGTTTATTAGCGTTACATGTGTTATTTTTATTTTCCTTTGTTTTTCATTGTGGCATTACCTGTTTGACAGTTAGTATAGAATGGGGATGATTATGTTTAATTGCGAAATGATATACATGATCATTCATTTCAAATGTTTCAATAATTAGTTTTGCTATCTGCACTTATTGAAGCAATCACAGCTGTATCCTTTCCTCTATGTAACTTGTCTGCCATCTTGTGCACCTTCTTGCTTGCCCTCAACACCAGCGCGTACTCACGTTTGAAAATGCAACTCAGATTGAGTTTTTTTCATTTTGTTTCATTGGTGGCCCTTTAGCAACTTTAGCACCACCTAAGAAGCATATGAATTGGTATTGACTGTTTAGAGAAAGGGGTGTGAAGAGGGCCTGGTGGCTATTGTGTAGGCAGAAAAAATTAGCAGCTGTCCGCAAGAAGCTTCGTTTCGTTCACATGTGGTGTGTGAGACCACATCATTTTGGATCATAGTTTTGCTAAGTAAACTGATAGGTACTGTGGATCTGAAAAAAAATACAATGCGATTTCAAAAAAGCTAATAATGCCTGGTCGGTAGATCCAAGTGTGCCCTGCCCGTATTCCCTGTTCTGCTGATACCTGCATCTGGTGCAAGGTCCCCACTGAACTCTGGGCTGGTGAGGAGGGAGAATCAAAGGTGAAGAAGAAAATCACACTGGTTCCATTTCAACCTAATTGAAAACACTAACATTGGGCAATTCACATTATGCGCTGCTTTGGCAATGGAGTATTTCAGCACAGTTTCCTGGCTTTATTTGCCCCGGTTGATTCTCGTAGCACCTGGGCTGTTCCAAATCTTCCAGTCTCCCTCACTTTCTCCATCACTCATCTTCTGCTCTGGATCCAGCTCCGGCAGGTGCTTCTAAATATCCCTATACAGTCCTTGCAATCCCTGCCGATGCAGGTGTTGTTTCATGCACTGATGCTCCCTCAATTCAAGCCTTCCTGGCTTCCTGAGCTACTGTCATCTTCCCCTGGCCCTCAGCTGCCACACCTGGTCTACCTCTGTGTCTTTCTGGAATCGATAAAGTCCTGGTTCCTCAGCCCTGCCATTGCTGAAATTCCTTCCAGTTGTACTGGGTTAATTAGGGTATCAAGAAGTCTTGTTAATTGATGGCCATGCACTAAAAGAGACAACTTTTATGAAAAATATAATCATTCTTGCACTCGGTTCCAATTTTGTAAAAAAATATGATTAGCAATATATTCTTGGAACTGTGCAATACTTTGGTCTTAATAAAAAAAAATTGACCATTTCAACCCTGTCCAACCATTTCCACATAATCCAGATAGTAGATGAGCTCCTTGTATCATGGATCACACTGGACTGACAAATTAACAAAACATGCTAATAACTATATGCAAACCATCAAACCTTTCATTAAAACAAATAGTGTAGCTCTCCATGAAGGAAAGCCTTCTAGACAAATAGCAAATGAGCTGTTCTGCTTTGTAATCAGAGATTGCCAATGGACAAGCCCAGTTTTTCCAGAATCCTATCAGTAGTAGGGTGACTTTTCCTGCCCTTATTCCTTCTATATTTATTGAGATACCACGCATTCCGTAGTGACACCTGCAAAGTAATTTGCTTAAGAAATGTAGCCTTAATCAATGAAAGACAAATATTTTAAATAAGTAAAAAATTGAATATGCAAATTAGCACAAGGAAGTGACAAATCTATGCAGTTTGACATTATCAAATCAAAATGTATACTTGCTTGATGAGAAGAGAAGGGCACTGTTTCAATTTCTCTTGGAGAGGATGCAATACAATTACAATTTGAAAAATCTTGGCAATAATACTGCACCTTTTAAATTACTTTTGCTGTCTGATGTCGCAATGGCAGATGTTCTAGAACTTCTTTGGTTGAGATTCTAATCCGAAAATGGGGTTGTAGTGTTTTTTCTAGATTTAATTGGGTTCATTTTGATTATTTATTAGATTTTTTAATTATGTTTTTAATTCTAGTGAGTTATTTATCAAAGGTTTATTAGCGTTACATGTGTTATTTTTATTTTCCTTTGTTTTTCATTGTGGCATTACCTGTTTGACAGTTAGTATAGAATGGGGATGATTATGTTTAATTGCGAAATGATATACATGATCATACATTTCAAATGTTTCAATAATTAGTTTTGGTATCTGCACTTATTGAAGCAATCACAGCTGTATCCTTTCCTCTATGTAACTTGTCTCCCATCTTGTGCACCTTCTTGCTTGCCCTCAACACCAGCGCGTACTCACGTTTGAAAATGCAACTCAGATTGAGTTTTTTTCATTTTGTTTCATTGGTGGCCCTTTAGCAACTTTAGCACCACCTAAGAAGCACATGAATTGGTATTGACTGTTTAGAGAAAGGGGTGTGAAGAGGGCCTGGTGGCTATTGTGTAGGCAGAAAAAATTAGCAGCTGTCCGCAAGAAGCTTCGTTTCGTTCACATGTGGTGTGTGAGACCACATCGTTTTGGATCATAGTCTTGCTAAGTAAACTGATATGTACTGTGGATCTGAAAAAACATACAATGCGATTTCAAAAAAGCTAATAATGCCTGGTCGGTAGATCCAAGTGTGCCCTGCCCGTATTCCCTGTTCTGCTGATACCTGCATCTGGTGCAAGGTCCCCACTGAACTCTGGGCTGGTGAGGAGGGAGAATCAAAGGTGAAGAAGAAAATCACACTGGTTCCATTTGAACCTAATTGAAAACACTAACATTGGACAATTCACATTATGCGCTGCTTTGGCAATGGAGTATTTAATCACAGTTTCCTGGCTTTATTTGCCCCGGTTGATTCTCGTAGCACCCGGGCTGTTCCAAATCTTCCCGTCTCCCTCACTTTCTCCATCACTCATCTTCTGCACTGGATCCTGCTCCGGCAGGTGCTTCTAAATATCCCTATACAGTCCTTGCAATCCCTGCCGATGCAGGTGTTGTTTCATGCACTGATGCTCTCTCAATTCAAGCCTTCCTGGCTCCCTGGGCTAGTGGCATCTTTGCCTGGCCCTCAGCTGCAACACCTGGTCTACCTCTGTGTCTTTCTGGAACCAATAAAGTTGTGGTTCCTCAGCCCTGCCATTGCTGAAATTCCTTCCAGTTGTACTGGGTTAATTAGGGTATCAAGAAGTCTTGTTAATTGATGGCCATGCACTAAAAGAGACACCTTTTATGAAAAATATAATAATTCTTGCACTCGGTTCCAATTTTGTAAAAAAATATGATTAGCAATATATTCTTGGAACTGTGCAATACTTTGGTCTTTATAAAAAAAAAAATGACCATTTCAACCCTGTCCAACCATTTTCACATAATCCAGATAGTAGATGAGCTCCTTGCATCATGGATCACACTGCACTGACAAATTAACAAAACATGTTAATAACTATATGCAAACCATCAAGCCTTTCATTAAAACAAATAAGGCCTCATTCCGAGTATGGCGGTAAGGGATAGCGGCCACCGCTAACGAGAGCGGTGGCGGTAATCCCTTACCGCCATACTCCGAGTTCCCTTAGCGCCATGGTGCTTTTAACACCTGCTTTTAGCAGGCGTTAAATACCATGGCGCTAAGGGACCTTGATGTTAATTACGCCACCGTAATTTACGGTGGCGTAATTGACGCCTTCCCCACTCCCATTATGCCCTATGGGGCAAGAATGGGAATGGGGAAGGGTAAATGGGGATTGGGGAATTACCGCCCCGCCAACCTTGGAATGGGGCGGTAATTCCGCCAACCACCAAGGCGCTGCCGGTCCGGGTACGGCGTCAACCAAGGCGTTAATAGCGCCATTGGTTAGCGCCGTACTCGGAATGAGGCCCATAGTGTAGCTCTCCATGAAGGAAAGCCTTCTAGACAAATAGCAAATGAGCTGTTCTGCTTTGTAATCAGAGATTGCCAATGGACAAGCCCAGTTTTTCCAGAATCCTATCAGTAGTAGGGTGACTTTTCCTGCCCTTATTCCTTCTATATTTATTGAGATACCACGCATTCCGTAGTGACACCTGCAAAGTAATTTGCTTAAGAAATGTAGCCTTAATCAATGAAAGACAAATATTTTAAATAAGTAAAAAATCGAATATGCAAATTAGCACAAGGAAGTGACAAATCTATGCAGTTTGACATTATCAAATCAAAATGTATGCTTGCTTGATGAGAAGAGAAGAGCGCTGTTTCAAATTCTCTTGGAGAGGATGCAAGACAATTACAATTTGAAAAATCTTGGCAATAATACTGCACGTTTTAAATTACTTTTGCTGTCTGATGTCACAATTGCAGATGTTCTAGAACTTCTTTGGTTGAGATTCTAATCCGAAAACGGGGTTGTATTTTTTTTCTAGATTTAATTGGGTTCATTTTGAATATTTATTAGATTTTTTAATTATGTTTTTAATTCTAGTGAGTTATTTATCAAAGGTTTATTAGCGTTACATGTGTTATTTTTATTTTCCTTTGTTTTTCATTGTGGCATTACCTGTTTAACAGTTAGTATAGAATGGGGATGATTATGTTTAATTGCGAAATGATATACATGATCATTCATTTCAAATGTTTCAATAATTAGTTTTGGTATCTGCACTTATTGAAGCAATCACAGCTGTATCCTTTCCTCTATGTAACTTGTCTGCCATCTTGTGCACCTTCTTGCTTGCCCCCAACACCAGCGCGTACTCACGTTTGAAAATGCAACTCAGATTGAGTTTTTTTCATTTTGTTTCATTGGTGGCCCTTTAGCAACTTTAGCACCACCTAAGAAGCACATGAATTTGTATTGACTGTTTAGAGAAAGGGGTGGGAAGAGGGCCTGGTGGCTATTGTGTAGGCAGAAAAAATTAGCAGCTGTCCGCACGAAGCTTCGTTTCGTTCACATGTGGTGTGTGAGACCACATCGTTTTGGATCATATCTTGCTAAGTAAACTGATAGGTACTGTGGATCTGAAAAAACATACAATGCAATTTCAAAAAAGCTAATAATGCCTGGTCGGTAGATCCAAGTGTGCCCTGCCCGTATTCCCTGTTCTGCTGATACCTGCATCTGGTGCAAGGTCCCCACTGAACTCTGGGCTGGTGAGGAGGGAGAATCAAAGGTGAAGAAGAAAATCACACTGGTTCCATTTGAACCTAATTGAAAACACTAACATTGGGCAATTCACATTATGCGCTGCTTTGGCAATGGAGTATTTCAGCACAGTTTCCTGGCTTTATTTGCCCCGGTTGATTCTCGTAGCACGTGGGCTGTTCCAAATCTTCCCGTCTCCCTCACTTTCTCCATCACTCATCTTCTGCTCTGGATCCAGCTCCGGCAGGTGCTTCTAAATATCCCTATACAGTCCTTGCAATCCCTGCCGATGCAGGTGTTGTTTCATGCACTGATGCTCCCTCAATTCAAGCCTTCCTGGCTTCCTGAGCTACTGTCATCTTCCCCTGGCCCTCAGCTGCCACACCTGGTCTACCTCTGTGTCTTTCTGGAACCGATAAAGTCCTGGTTCCTCAGCCCTGCCATTGCTGAAATTCCTTCCAGTTGTACTGGGTTAATTAGGGTATCAAGAAGTCTTGTTAATTGATGGCCATGCACTAAAAGAGACAACTTTTATGAAAAATATAATCATTCTTGCACTCGGTTCCAATTTTGTAAAAAAATATGATTAGCAATATATTCTTGGAACTGTGCAATACTTTGGTCTTAATAAAAAAAATTGACCATTTCAACCCTGTCCAACCATTTCCACATAATCCAGATAGTAGATGAGCTCCTTGTATCATGGATCACACTGCACTGACAAATTAACAAAACATGCTAATAACTATATGCAAACCATCAAACCTTTCATTAAAACAAATAGTGTAGCTCTCCATGAAGGAAAGCCTTCTAGACAAATAGCAAATGAGCTGTTCTGCTTTGTAATCAGAGATTGCCAATGGACAAGCCCAGTTTTTCCAGAATCCTATCAGTAGTAGGGTGACTTTTCCTGCCCTTATTCCTTCTATATTTATTGAGATACCACGCATTCCGTAGTGACACCTGCAAAGTAATTTGCTTAAGAAATGTAGCCTTAATCAATGAAAGACAAATATTTTAAATAAGTAAAAAATCGAATATGCAAATTAGCACAAGGAAGTGACAAATCTATGCAGTTTGACATTATCAAATCAAAATGTATGCTTGCTTGATGAGAAGAGAAGAGCGCTGTTTCAATTTCTCTTGGAGAGGATGCAATACAATTACAATTTGAAAAATCTTGGCAATAATACTACACCTTTTAAATTACTTTTGCTGTCTGATGTCACAATGGCAGATGTTCTAGAACTTCTTTGGTTGAGATTCTAATCCGAAAATGGGGTTGTAGTTTTTTTTCTAGATTTAATTGGGTTCATTTTGATTATTTATTAGATTTTTTAATTATGTTTTTAATTCTAGTGAGTTATTTATCAAAGTTTATTAGCGTTACATGTGTTATTTTTATTTTCCTTTGTTTTTCATTGTGGCATTACCTGTTTGACAGTTAGAATAGAATGGGGATGATTATGTTTAATTGCGAAATGATATACATGATCATTCATTTCAAATGTTTCAATAATTAGTTTTGCTATCTGCACTTATTGAAGCAATCACAGCTGTATCCTTTCCTCTATGTAACTTGTCTGCCATCTTGTGCACCTTCTTGCTTGCCCTCAACACCAGCGCGTACTCACGTTTGAAAATGCAACTCAGATTGAGTTTTTTTCATTTTGTTTCATTGGTGGCCCTTTAGCAACTTTAGCACCACCTAAGAAGCATGTGAATTGGTATTGACTGTTTAGAGAAAGGGGTGTGAAGAGGGCCTGGTGGCTATTGTGTAGGCAGAAAAAATTAGCAGCTGTCCGCAAGAAGCTTCGTTTCGTTCACATGTGGTGTGTGAGACCACATCATTTTGGATCATAGTTTTGCTAAGTAAACTGATAGGTACTGTGGATCTGAAAAAACATACAATGCGATTTCAAAAAAGCTAATAATGCCTGGTCGGTAGATCCAAGTGTGCCCTGCCCGTATTCCCTGTTCTGCTGATACCTGCATCTGGTGCAAGGTCCCCACTGAACTCTGGGCTGGTGAGGAGGGAGAATCAAAGGTGAAGAAGAAAATCACACTGGTTCCATTTCAACCTAATTGAAAACACTAACATTGGGCAATTCACATTATGCGCTGCTTTGGCAATGGAGTATTTCAGCACAGTTTCCTGGCTTTATTTGCCCCGGTTGATTCTCGTAGCACCTGGGCTGTTCCAAATCTTCCAGTCTCCCTCACTTTCTCCATCACTCATCTTCTGCTCTGGATCCAGCTCCGGCAGGTGCTTCTAAATATCCCTATACAGTCCTTGCAATCCCTGCCGATGCAGGTGTTGTTTCATGCACTGATGCTCCCTCAATTCAAGCCTTCCTGGCTTCCTGAGCTACTGTCATCTTCCCCTGGCCCTCAGCTGCCACACCTGGTCTACCTCTGTGTCTTTCTGGAACCGATAAAGTCCTGGTTCCTCAGCCCTGCCATTGCTGAAATTCCTTCCAGTTGTACTGGGTTAATTAGGGTATCAAGAAGTCTTGTTAATTGATGGCCATGCACTAAAAGAGACAACTTTTATGAAAAATATAATCATTCTTGCACTCGGTTCCAATTTTGTAAATAAATATGATTAGCAATATATTCTTGGAACTGTGCAATACTTTGGTCTTAATAAAAAAAATTTGACCATTTCAACCCTGTCCAACCATTTCCACATAATCCAGATAGTAGATGAGCTCCTTGTATCATGGATCACACTGCACTGACAAATTAACAAAACATGCTAATAACTATATGCAAACCACCAAACCTTTCATTAAAACAAATAGTGTAGCTCTCCATGAAGGAAAGCCTTCTAGACAAATAGCAAATGAGCTGTTCTGCTTTGTAATCAGAGATTGCCAATGGACAAGCCCAGTTTTTCCAGAATCCTATCAGTAGTAGGGTGACTTTTCCTGCCCTTATTCCTTCTATATTTATTGAGATACCACGCATTCCGTAGTGACACCTGCAAAGTAATTTGCTTAAGAAATGTAGCCTTAATCAATGAAAGACAAATATTTTAAATAAGTAAAAAATTGAATATGCAAATTAGCACAAGGAAGTGACAAGTCTATGCAGTTTGACATTATCAAATCAAAATGTATACTTGCTTGATGAGAAGAGAAGGGCACTGTTTCAATTTCTCTTGGAGAGGATGCAATACAATTACAATTTGAAAAATCTTGGCAATAATACTGCACCTTTTAAATTACTTTTGCTGTCTGATGTCACAATGGCAGATGTTCTAGAACTTCTTTGGTTGAGATTCTAATCCGAAAATGGGGTTGTAGTGTTTTTTCTAGATTTAATTGGGTTCATTTTGATTATTTATTAGATTTTTTAATTATGTTTTTAATTCTAGTGAGTTATTTATCAAAGGTTTATTAGCGTTACATGTGTTATTTTTATTTTCCTTTGTTTTTCATTGTGGCATTACCTGTTTGACAGTTAGTATAGAATGGGGATGATTATGTTTAATTGCGAAATGATATACATGATCATACATTTCAAATGTTTCAATAATTAGTTTTGGTATCTGCACTTATTGAAGCAATCACAGCTGTATCCTTTCCTCTATGTAACTTGTCTCCCATCTTGTGCACCTTCTTGCTTGCCCTCAACACCAGCGCGTACTCACGTTTGAAAATGCAACTCAGATTGAGTTTTTTTCATTTTGTTTCATTGGTGGCCCTTTAGCAACTTTAGCACCACCTAAGAAGCACATGAATTGGTATTGACTGTTTAGAGAAAGGGGTGTGAAGAGGGCCTGGTGGCTATTGTGTAGGCAGAAAAAATTAGCAGCTGTCCGCAAGAAGCTTCGTTTCGTTCACATGTGGTGTGTGAGACCACATCGTTTTGGATCATAGTCTTGCTAAGTAAACTGATATGTACTGTGGATCTGAAAAAACATACAATGCGATTTCAAAAAAGCTAATAATGCCTGGTCGGTAGATCCAAGTGTGCCCTGCCCGTATTCCCTGTTCTGCTGATACCTGCATCTGGTGCAAGGTCCCCACTGAACTCTGGGCTGGTGAGGAGGGAGAATCAAAGGTGAAGAAGAAAATCACACTGGTTCCATTTGAACCTAATTGAAAACACTAACATTGGACAATTCACATTATGCGCTGCTTTGGCAATGGAGTATTTAATCACAGTTTCCTGGCTTTATTTGCCCCGGTTGATTCTCGTAGCACCCGGGCTGTTCCAAATCTTCCCGTCTCCCTCACTTTCTCCATCACTCATCTTCTGCTCTGGATCCTGCTCCGGCAGGTGCTTCTAAATATCCCTATACAGTCCTTGCAATCCCTGCCGATGCAGGTGTTGTTTCATGCACTGATGCTCTCTCAATTCAAGCCTTCCTGGCTCCCTGGGCTAGTGGCATCTTTGCCTGGCCCTCAGCTGCAACACCTGGTCTACCTCTGTGTCTTTCTGGAACCAATAAAGTTGTGGTTCCTCAGCCCTGCCATTGCTGAAATTCCTTCCAGTTGTACTGGGTTAATTAGGGTATCAAGAAGTCTTGTTAATTGATGGCCATGCACTAAAAGAGACACCTTTTATGAAAAATATAATAATTCTTGCACTCGGTTCCAATTTTGTAAAAAAATATGATTAGCAATATATTCTTGGAACTGTGCAATACTTTGGTCTTTATAAAAAAAAAAATGACCATTTCAACCCTGTCCAACCATTTTCACATAATCCAGATAGTAGATGAGCTCCTTGCATCATGGATCACACTGCACTGACAAATTAACAAAACATGTTAATAACTATATGCAAACCATCAAGCCTTTCATTAAAACAAATAAGGCCTCATTCCGAGTATGGCGGTAAGGGATAGCGGCCACCGCTAACGAGAGCGGTGGCGGTAATCCCTTACCGCCATACTCCGAGTTCCCTTAGCGCCATGGTGCTTTTAACACCTGCTTTTAGCAGGCGTTAAATACCATGGCGCTAAGGGACCTTGATGTTAATTACGCCACCGTAATTTACGGTGGCGTAATTGACGCCTTCCCCACTCCCATTATGCCCTATGGGGCAAGAATGGGAATGGGGAAGGGTAAATGGGGATTGGGGAATTACCGCCCCGCCAACCTTGGAATGGGGCGGTAATTCCGCCAACCACCAAGGCGCTGCCGGTCCGGGTACGGCGTCAACCAAGGCGTTAATAGCGCCATTGGTTAGCGCCGTACTCGGAATGAGGCCCATAGTGTAGCTCTCCATGAAGGAAAGCCTTCTAGACAAATAGCAAATGAGCTGTTCTGCTTTGTAATCAGAGATTGCCAATGGACAAGCCCAGTTTTTCCAGAATCCTATCAGTAGTAGGGTGACTTTTCCTGCCCTTATTCCTTCTATATTTATTGAGATACCACGCATTCCGTAGTGACACCTGCAAAGTAATTTGCTTAAGAAATGTAGCCTTAATCAATGAAAGACAAATATTTTAAATAAGTAAAAAATCGAATATGCAAATTAGCACAAGGAAGTGACAAATCTATGCAGTTTGACATTATCAAATCAAAATGTATGCTTGCTTGATGAGAAGAGAAGAGCGCTGTTTCAAATTCTCTTGGAGAGGATGCAAGACAATTACAATTTGAAAAATCTTGGCAATAATACTGCACGTTTTAAATTACTTTTGCTGTCTGATGTCACAATTGCAGATGTTCTAGAACTTCTTTGGTTGAGATTCTAATCCGAAAACGGGGTTGTATTTTTTTTCTAGATTTAATTGGGTTCATTTTGAATATTTATTAGATTTTTTAATTATGTTTTTAATTCTAGTGAGTTATTTATCAAAGGTTTATTAGCGTTACATGTGTTATTTTTATTTTCCTTTGTTTTTCATTGTGGCATTACCTGTTTAACAGTTAGTATAGAATGGGGATGATTATGTTTAATTGCGAAATGATATACATGATCATTCATTTCAAATGTTTCAATAATTAGTTTTGGTATCTGCACTTATTGAAGCAATCACAGCTGTATCCTTTCCTCTATGTAACTTGTCTGCCATCTTGTGCACCTTCTTGCTTGCCCCCAACACCAGCGCGTACTCACGTTTGAAAATGCAACTCAGATTGAGTTTTTTTCATTTTGTTTCATTGGTGGCCCTTTAGCAACTTTAGCACCACCTAAGAAGCACATGAATTTGTATTGACTGTTTAGAGAAAGGGGTGGGAAGAGGGCCTGGTGGCTATTGTGTAGGCAGAAAAAATTAGCAGCTGTCCGCACGAAGCTTCGTTTCGTTCACATGTGGTGTGTGAGACCACATCGTTTTGGATCATATCTTGCTAAGTAAACTGATAGGTACTGTGGATCTGAAAAAACATACAATGCAATTTCAAAAAAGCTAATAATGCCTGGTCGGTAGATCCAAGTGTGCCCTGCCCGTATTCCCTGTTCTGCTGATACCTGCATCTGGTGCAAGGTCCCCACTGAACTCTGGGCTGGTGAGGAGGGAGAATCAAAGGTGAAGAAGAAAATCACACTGGTTCCATTTGAACCTAATTGAAAACACTAACATTGGGCAATTCACATTATGCGCTGCTTTGGCAATGGAGTATTTCAGCACAGTTTCCTGGCTTTATTTGCCCCGGTTGATTCTCGTAGCACGTGGGCTGTTCCAAATCTTCCCGTCTCCCTCACTTTCTCCATCACTCATCTTCTGCTCTGGATCCAGCTCCGGCAGGTGCTTCTAAATATCCCTATACAGTCCTTGCAATCCCTGCCGATGCAGGTGTTGTTTCATGCACTGATGCTCCCTCAATTCAAGCCTTCCTGGCTTCCTGAGCTACTGTCATCTTCCCCTGGCCCTCAGCTGCCACACCTGGTCTACCTCTGTGTCTTTCTGGAACCGATAAAGTCCTGGTTCCTCAGCCCTGCCATTGCTGAAATTCCTTCCAGTTGTACTGGGTTAATTAGGGTATCAAGAAGTCTTGTTAATTGATGGCCATGCACTAAAAGAGACAACTTTTATGAAAAATATAATCATTCTTGCACTCGGTTCCAATTTTGTAAAAAAATATGATTAGCAATATATTCTTGGAACTGTGCAATACTTTGGTCTTAATAAAAAAAATTGACCATTTCAACCCTGTCCAACCATTTCCACATAATCCAGATAGTAGATGAGCTCCTTGTATCATGGATCACACTGCACTGACAAATTAACAAAACATGCTAATAACTATATGCAAACCATCAAACCTTTCATTAAAACAAATAGTGTAGCTCTCCATGAAGGAAAGCCTTCTAGACAAATAGCAAATGACCTGTTCTGCTTTGTAATCAGAGATTGCCAATGGACAAGCCCAGTTTTTCCAGAATCCTATCAGTAGTAGGGTGACTTTTCCTGCCCTTATTCCTTCTATATTTATTGAGATACCACGCATTCCGTAGTGACACCTGCAAAGTAATTTGCTTAAGAAATGTAGCCTTAATCAATGAAAGACAAATATTTTAAATAAGTAAAAAATCGAATATGCAAATTAGCACAAGGAAGTGACAAATCTATGCAGTTTGACATTATCAAATCAAAATGTATGCTTGCTTGATGAGAAGAGAAGAGCGCTGTTTCAATTTCTCTTGGAGAGGATGCAATACAATTACAATTTGAAAAATCTTGGCAATAATACTACACCTTTTAAATTACTTTTGCTGTCTGATGTCACAATGGCAGATGTTCTAGAACTTCTTTGGTTGAGATTCTAATCCGAAAATGGGGTTGTAGTTTTTTTTCTAGATTTAATTGGGTTCATTTTGATTATTTATTAGATTTTTTAATTATGTTTTTAATTCTAGTGAGTTATTTATCAAAGTTTATTAGCGTTACATGTGTTATTTTTATTTTCCTTTGTTTTTCATTGTGGCATTACCTGTTTGACAGTTAGAATAGAATGGGGATGATTATGTTTAATTGCGAAATGATATACATGATCATTCATTTCAAATGTTTCAATAATTAGTTTTGCTATCTGCACTTATTGAAGCAATCACAGCTGTATCCTTTCCTCTATGTAACTTGTCTGCCATCTTGTGCACCTTCTTGCTTGCCCTCAACACCAGCGCGTACTCACGTTTGAAAATGCAACTCAGATTGAGTTTTTTTCATTTTGTTTCATTGGTGGCCCTTTAGCAACTTTAGCACCACCTAAGAAGCATGTGAATTGGTATTGACTGTTTAGAGAAAGGGGTGTGAAGAGGGCCTGGTGGCTATTGTGTAGGCAGAAAAAATTAGCAGCTGTCCGCAAGAAGCTTCGTTTCGTTCACATGTGGTGTGTGAGACCACATCATTTTGGATCATAGTTTTGCTAAGTAAACTGATAGGTACTGTGGATCTGAAAAAACATACAATGCGATTTCAAAAAAGCTAATAATGCCTGGTCGGTAGATCCAAGTGTGCCCTGCCCGTATTCCCTGTTCTGCTGATACCTGCATCTGGTGCAAGGTCCCCACTGAACTCTGGGCTGGTGAGGAGGGAGAATCAAAGGTGAAGAAGAAAATCACACTGGTTCCATTTCAACCTAATTGAAAACACTAACATTGGGCAATTCACATTATGCGCTGCTTTGGCAATGGAGTATTTCAGCACAGTTTCCTGGCTTTATTTGCCCCGGTTGATTCTCGTAGCACCTGGGCTGTTCCAAATCTTCCAGTCTCCCTCACTTTCTCCATCACTCATCTTCTGCTCTGGATCCAGCTCCGGCAGGTGCTTCTAAATATCCCTATACAGTCCTTGCAATCCCTGCCGATGCAGGTGTTGTTTCATGCACTGATGCTCCCTCAATTCAAGCCTTCCTGGCTTCCTGAGCTACTGTCATCTTCCCCTGGCCCTCAGCTGCCACACCTGGTCTACCTCTGTGTCTTTCTGGAACCGATAAAGTCCTGGTTCCTCAGCCCTGCCATTGCTGAAATTCCTTCCAGTTGTACTGGGTTAATTAGGGTATCAAGAAGTCTTGTTAATTGATGGCCATGCACTAAAAGAGACAACTTTTATGAAAAATATAATCATTCTTGCACTCGGTTCCAATTTTGTAAATAAATATGATTAGCAATATATTCTTGGAACTGTGCAATACTTTGGTCTTAATAAAAAAAAATTGACCATTTCAACCCTGTCCAACCATTTCCACATAATCCAGATAGTAGATGAGCTCCTTGTATCATGGATCACACTGCACTGACAAATTAACAAAACATGCTAATAACTATATGCAAACCACCAAACCTTTCATTAAAACAAATAGTGTAGCTCTCCATGAAGGAAAGCCTTCTAGACAAATAGCAAATGAGCTGTTCTGCTTTGTAATCAGAGATTGCCAATGGACAAGCCCAGTTTTTCCAGAATCCTATCAGTAGTAGGGTGACTTTTCCTGCCCTTATTCCTTCTATATTTATTGAGATACCACGCATTCCGTAGTGACACCTGCAAAGTAATTTGCTTAAGAAATGTAGCCTTAATCAATGAAAGACAAATATTTTAAATAAGTAAAAAATTGAATATGCAAATTAGCACAAGGAAGTGACAAGTCTATGCAGTTTGACATTATCAAATCAAAATGTATACTTGCTTGATGAGAAGAGAAGGGCACTGTTTCAATTTCTCTTGGAGAGGATGCAATACAATTACAATTTGAAAAATCTTGGCAATAATACTGCACCTTTTAAATTACTTTTGCTGTCTGATGTCACAATGGCAGATGTTCTAGAACTTCTTTGGTTGAGATTCTAATCCGAAAATGGGGTTGTAGTGTTTTTTCTAGATTTAATTGGGTTCATTTTGATTATTTATTAGATTTTTTAATTATGTTTTTAATTCTAGTGAGTTATTTATCAAAGGTTTATTAGCGTTACATGTGTTATTTTTATTTTCCTTTGTTTTTCATTGTGGCATTACCTGTTTGACAGTTAGTATAGAATGGGGATGATTATGTTTAATTGCGAAATGATATACATGATCATACATTTCAAATGTTTCAATAATTAGTTTTGGTATCTGCACTTATTGAAGCAATCACAGCTGTATCCTTTCCTCTATGTAACTTGTCTCCCATCTTGTGCACCTTCTTGCTTGCCCTCAACACCAGCGCGTACTCACGTTTGAAAATGCAACTCAGATTGAGTTTTTTTCATTTTGTTTCATTGGTGGCCCTTTAGCAACTTTAGCACCACCTAAGAAGCACATGAATTGGTATTGACTGTTTAGAGAAAGGGGTGTGAAGAGGGCCTGGTGGCTATTGTGTAGGCAGAAAAAATTAGCAGCTGTCCGCAAGAAGCTTCGTTTCGTTCACATGTGGTGTGTGAGACCACATCGTTTTGGATCATAGTCTTGCTAAGTAAACTGATATGTACTGTGGATCTGAAAAAACATACAATGCGATTTCAAAAAAGCTAATAATGCCTGGTCGGTAGATCCAAGTGTGCCCTGCCCGTATTCCCTGTTCTGCTGATACCTGCATCTGGTGCAAGGTCCCCACTGAACTCTGGGCTGGTGAGGAGGGAGAATCAAAGGTGAAGAAGAAAATCACACTGGTTCCATTTGAACCTAATTGAAAACACTAACATTGGACAATTCACATTATGCGCTGCTTTGGCAATGGAGTATTTAATCACAGTTTCCTGGCTTTATTTGCCCCGGTTGATTCTCGTAGCACCCGGGCTGTTCCAAATCTTCCCGTCTCCCTCACTTTCTCCATCACTCATCTTCTGCTCTGGATCCTGCTCCGGCAGGTGCTTCTAAATATCCCTATACAGTCCTTGCAATCCCTGCCGATGCAGGTGTTGTTTCATGCACTGATGCTCTCTCAATTCAAGCCTTCCTGGCTCCCTGGGCTAGTGGCATCTTTGCCTGGCCCTCAGCTGCAACACCTGGTCTACCTCTGTGTCTTTCTGGAACCAATAAAGTTGTGGTTCCTCAGCCCTGCCATTGCTGAAATTCCTTCCAGTTGTACTGGGTTAATTAGGGTATCAAGAAGTCTTGTTAATTGATGGCCATGCACTAAAAGAGACAACTTTTATGAAAAATATAATAATTCTTGCACTCGGTTCCAATTTTGTAAAATAATATGATTAGCAATATATTCTTGGAACTGTGCAATACTTTGGTCTTTATAAAAAAAAATTGACCATTTCAACCCTGTCCAACCATTTCCACATAATCCAGATAGTAGATGAGCTCCTTGCATCATGGATCACACTGCACTGACAAATTAACAAAACATGCTAATAACTATATGCAAACCATCAAACCTTTCATTAAAACAAATAGTGTAGCTCTCCATGAAGGAAAGCCTTCTAGACAAATAGCAAATGAGCTGTTCTGCTTTGTAATCAGAGATTGCCAATGGACAAGCCCAGTTTTTCCAGAATCCTATCAGTAGTAGGGTGACTTTTCCTGCCCTTATTCCTTCTATATTTATTGAGATACCACGCATTCCGTAGTGACACCTGCAAAGTAATTTGCTTAAGAAATGTAGCCTTAATCAATGAAAGAAAAATATTTTAAATAAGTAAAAAATCGAATATGCAAATTAGCACAAGGAAATGACAAATCTATGCAGTTTGACATTATCAAATCAAAATGTATGCTTGCTTGATGAGAAGAGAAGAGCGCTGTTTCAATTTCTCTTGGAGAGGATGTAATACAATTACAATTTGAAAAATCTTGGCAATAATACTGCACCTTTTAAATTACTTTTGCTGTCTGATGTCACAATGGCAGATGTTCTAGAACTTCTTTGGTTGAGATTCTAATCCGAAAATGGGGTTGTAGTTTTTTTTTCTAGATTTAATTGGGTTCATTTTGATTATTTATTAGATTTTTTAATTATGTTTTTAATTCTAGTGAGTTATTTATCAAAGGTTTATTAGCGTTACATGTGTTATTTTTATTTTCCTTTGTTTTTCATTGTGGCATTACCTGTTTGACAGTTAGTATAGAATGGGGATGATTATATTTAATTGCGAAATGATATACATGATCATTCATTTCAAATGTTTCAATAATTAGTTTTGGTATCTGCACTTATTGAAGCAATCACAGCTGTATCCTTTCCTCTATGTAACTTGTCTGCCATCTTGTGCACCTTCTTGCTTGCCCTTAACATCAGCGGGTACTCACGTTTGAAAATGCAACTCAGATTGAGTTTTTTTCATTTTGTTTCATTGGTGGCCCTTTAGCAACTTTAGCACCACCTAAGAAGCACATGAATTTGTATTGACTGTTTAGAGAAAGGGGTGGGAAGAGGGCCTGGTGGCTATTGTGTAGGCAGAAAAAATTAGCAGCTGTCCGCACGAAGCTTCGTTTCGTTCACATGTGGTGTGTGAGACCACATCGTTTTGGATCATATCTTGCTAAGTAAACTGATAGGTACTGTGGATCTGAAAAAACATACAATGCGATTTCAAAAAAGCTAATAATGCCTGGTCGGTAGATCCAAGTGTGCCCTGCCCGTATTCCCTGTTCTGCTGATACCTGCATCTGGTGCAAGGTCCCCACTGAACTCTGGGCTGGTGAGGAGGGAGAATCAAAGGTGAAGAAGAAAATCACACTGGTTCCATTTGAACCTAATTGAAAACACTAACATTGGGCAATTCACATTATGCGCTGCTTTGGCAATGGAGTATTTCATCACAGTTTCCTGGCTTTATTTGCCCCGGTTGATTCTCGTAGCACCCGGGCTGTTCCAAATCTTCCCGTCTCCCTCACTTTCTCCATCACTCATCTTCTGCTCTGGATCCAGCTCCGGCAGGTGCTTCTAAATATCCCTATACAGTCCTTGCAATCCCTGCCGATGCAGGTGTTGTTTCATGCACTGATGCTCTCTCAATTCAAGCCTTCCTGGCTCCCTGGGATAGTGGCATCTTTGCCTGGCCCTCAGCTGCAACACCTGGTCTACCTCTGTGTCTTTCTGGAACCAATAAAGTTGTGGTTCCTCAGCCCTGCCATTGCTGAAATTCCTTCCAGTTGTACTGGGTTAATTAGGGTATCAAGAAGTCTTATTAATTGATGGCCATGCACTAAAAGAGACACCTTTTATGAAAAATATAATAATTCTTGCACTCGGATCCAATTTTGTTAAAAAAATATGATTAGCAATATATTCTTGGAACTGTGCAATACTTTGGTCTTTATAAAAAAAAAAAAATGACCATTTCAACCCTGTCCAACCATTTTCACATAATCCAGATAGTAGATGAGCTCCTTGCATCATGGATCACACTGCACTGACAAATTAACAAAACATGTTAATAACTATATGCAAACCATCAAGCCTTTCATTAAAACAAATAGTGTAGCTCTCCATGAAGGAAAGCCTTCTAGTCAAATAGCAAATGAGCTGTTCAGCTTTGTAATCAGAGATTGCCAATGGACAAGCCCAGTTTTTCCAGAATCCTATCAGTAGTAGGGTGACTTTTCCTGCCCTTATTCCTTCTATATTTATTGAGATACCACGCATTCCGTAGTGACACCTGCAAAGTAATTTGCTTAAGAAATGTAGCCTTAATCAATGAAAGACAAATATTTTAAATAAGTAAAAAATCGAATATGCAAATTAGCACAAGGAAGTGACAAATCTATGCAGTTTGACATTATCAAATCAAAATGTATGCTTGCTTGATGAGAAGAGAAGGGCGCTGTTTCAATTTCTCTTGGAGAGGATGCAATACAATTACAATTTGAAAAATCTTGGCAATAATACTGCACCTTTTAAATTACTTTTGCTGTCTGATGTCACAATGGCAGATGTTCTAGAACTTCTTTGGTTGAGATTCTAATCCGAAAATGGGGTTGTAGTTTTTTTTTCTAGATTTAATTGGGTTCATTTTGATTATTTATTAGATTTTTTAATTATGTTTTTAATTCTAGTGAGTTATTTATCAAAGGTTTATTAGCGTTACATGTGTTGTTTTTATTTTCCTTTGTTTTTCATTGTGGCATTACCTGTTTGACAGTTAGTATAGAATGGGGATGATTATGTTTAATTGCGAAATGATATACATGATCATTCATTTCAAATGTTTCAATAATTAGTTTTGGTATCTGCACTTATTGAAGCAATCACAGCTGTATCCTTTCCTCTATGTAACTTGTCTGCCGTCTTGTGCACCTTCTTGCTTGCCCTTAACACCAGCGGGTACTCACTTTTGAAAATGCAACTCAGATTGAGTTTTTTTCATTTTGTTTCATTGGTGGCCCTTTAGCAACTTTAGCACCACCTAAGAAGCACATGAATTGGTATTGACTGTTTAGAGAAAGGGGTGTGAAGAGGGCCTTGTGGCTATTGTGTAGGCAGAAAAAATTAGCAGCTGTCCGCAAGAAGCTTTGTTTCGTTCACATGTGGTGTGTGAGACCACATCGTTTTGGATCATAGTCTTGCTAAATAAACTGATAGGTACTGTGGATCTGAAAAAACATACAATGCGATTTCAAAAAAGCTAATAATGCCTGGTCGGTAGATCCAAGCGTGCCCTGCCCGTATTCCCTGTTCTGCTGATACCTGCATCTGGTGCAAGGTCCCCACTGAACTCTGGGCTGGTGAGGAGGGAGAATCAAAGGTGAAGAAGAAAATCACACTGGTTCCATTTCAACCTAATTGAAAACACTAACATTGGGCAATTCACATTATGCGCTGCTTTGGCAATGGAGTATTTCAGCACAGTTTCCTGGCTTTATTTGCCCCGGTTGATTCTCGTAGCACCTGGACTGTTCCAAATCTTCCCGTCTCCCTCACTTTCTCCATCACTCATCTTTTGCTCTGGATCCAGCTCCGGCAGGTACTTCTAAATATCCCTATACAGTCCTTGCAATCCCTGCCGATGCAGGTGTTGTTTCATGCACTGATGCTCCCTCAATTCAAGCCTTCCTGGCTTCCTGAGCTACTGTCATCTTCCCCTGGCCCTCAGCTGCCACACCTGGTCTACCTCTGTGTCTTTCTGGAACCGATAAAGTCCTGGTTCCTCAGCCCTGCCATTGCTGAAATTCCTTCCAGTTGTACTGGGTTAATTAGGGTATCAAGAAGTCTTGTTAATTGATGGCCATGCACTAAAAGAGACACCTTTTATGAAAAATATAATAATTCTTGCACTCGGTTCCAATTTTGTAAAAAAATATGATTAGCAATATATTCTTGGAACTGTGCAATACTTTGGTCTTTATAAAAAAAAAATTGACCATTTCAACCCTGTCCAACCATTTCCACATAATCCAGATAGTAGATGAGCTCCTTGTATCATGGATCACACTGCACTGACAAATTAACAAAACATGCTAATAACTATATGCAAACCATCAAACCTTTCATTAAAACAAATAGTGTAGCTCTCCATGAAGGAAAGCCTTCTAGACAAATAGCAAATGAGCTATTCTGCTTTGTAATCAGAGATTGCCAATGGACAAGCCCAGTTTTTCCAGAATCCTATCAGTAGTAGGGTGACTTTTCCTGCCCTTATTCCTTCTATATTTATTGAGATACCACGCATTCCGTAGTGACACCTGCAAAGTAATTTGCTTAAGAAATGTAGCCTTAATCAATGAAAGACAAATATTTTAAATAAGTAAAAAATCGAATATGCAAATTAGCACAAGGAAGTGACAAATCTATGCAGTTTGACATTATCAAATCAAAATGTATGCTTGCTTGATGAGAAGAGAAGGGCACTGTTTCAATTTCTCTTGGAGAGGATGCAATACAATTACAATTTGAAAAATCTTGGCAATAATACTACACCTTTTAAATTACTTTTGCTGTCTGATGTCACAATGGCAGATGTTCTAGAACTTCTTTGGTTGAGATTCTAATCCGAAAATGGGGTTGTAGTTTTTTTTTCTAGATTTAATTGGGTTCATTTTGATTATTTATTAGATTTTTTAATTATGTTTTTAATTCTAGTGAGTTATTTATCAAAGGTTTATTAGCGTTACATGTGTTATTTTTATTTTCCTTTGTTTTTCATTGTGGCATTACCTGTTTGACAGTTAGTATAGAATGGGGATGATTATGTTTAATTGCGAAGTGATATACATGATCATTCATTTCAAATGTTTCAATAATTAGTTTTGGTATCTGCACTTATTGAAGCAATCACAGCTGTATCCTTTCCTCTATGTAACTTGTCTGCCATCTTGTGCACCTTCTTGCTTGCCCTTAACATCAGCGGGTACTCACGTTTGAAAATGCAACTCAGATTGAGTTTTTTTCATTTTGTTTCATTGGTGGCCCTTTAGCAACTTTAGCACCACCTAAGAAGCACATGAATTGGTATTGACTGTTTAGAGAAAGGGGTGTGAAGAGGGCCTGGTGGCTATTGTGTAGGCAGAAAAAATTAGCAGCTGTCCGCAAGAAGCTTTGTTTCGTTCACATGTGGTGTGTGAGACCACATTGTTTTGGATCATAGTCTTGCTAAGTAAACTGATAGGTACTGTGGATCTGAAAAAACATACAATGCGATTTCAAAAAAGCTAATAATGCCTGGTCGGTAGATCCAAGTGTGCCCTGCCCGTATTCCCTGTTCTGCTGATACCTGCATCTGGTGCAAGGTCCCCACTGAACTCTGGGCTGGTGAGGAGGGAGAATCAAAGGTGAAGAAGAAAATCACACTGGTTCCATTTCAACCTAATTGAAAACACTAACATTGGGCAATTCACATTATGCGCTGCTTTTGCAATGGAGTATTTCAGCACAGTTTCCTGGCTTTATTTGCCCCGGTTGATTCTCGTAGCACCTGGGCTGTTCCAAATCTTCCAGTATCCCTCACTTTCTCCATCACTCATCTTCTGCTCTGGATCCAGCTCCGGCAGGTGCTTCTAAATATCCCTATACAGTCCTTGCAATCCCTGCCGATGCAGGTGTTGTTTCATGCACTGATGCTCCCTCAATTCAAGCCTTCCTGGCTTCCTGAGCTACTGTCATCTTCCCCTGGCCCTCAGCTGCCACACCTGGTCTACCTCTGTGTCTTTCTGGAACCGATAAAGTCCTGGTTCCTCAGCCCTGCCATTGCTGAAATTCCTTCCAGTTGTACTGGGTTAATTAGGGTATCAAGAAGTCTTGTTAATTGATGGCCATGCACTAAAAGAGACACCTTTTATGAAAAATATAATAATTCTTGCACTCGGTTCCAATTTTGTAAAAAAATATGATTAGCAATATATTCTTGGAACTGTGCAATACTTTGGTCTTTATAAAAAAAAAAAAATGACCATTTCAACCCTGTCCAACCATTTTCACATAATCCAGATAGTAGATGAGCTCCTTGCATCATGGATCACACTGCACTGACAAATTAACACAACATGTTAATAACTATATGCAAACCATCAAGCCTTTCATTAAAACAAATAGTGTAGCTCTCCATGAAGGAAAGCCTTCTAGACAAATAGCAAATGAGCTGTTCTGCTTTGTAATCAGATATTGCCAATGGACAAGCCCAGTTTTTCCAGAATCCTATCAGTAGTAGGGTGACTTTTCCTGCCCTTATTCCTTCTATATTTATTGAGATACCACGCATTCCGTAGTGACACCTGCAAAGTAATTTGCTTAAGAAATGTAGCCTTAATCAATGAAAGACAAATATTTTAAATAAGTAAAAAATCGAATATGCAAATTAGCACAAGGAAGTGACAAATCTATGCAGTTTGACATTATCAAATCAAAATGTATGCTTGCTTGATGAGAAGAGAAGGGCGCTGTTTCAATTTCTCTTGGAGAGGATGCAATACAATTACAATTTGAAAAATCTTGGCAATAATACTGCACCTTTTAAATTACTTTTGCTGTCTGATGTCACAATGGCAGATGTTCTAGAACTTCTTTGGTTGAGATTCTAATCCGAAAATGGGGTTGTAGTTTTTTTTTCTAGATTTAATTGGGTTCATTTTGATTATTTATTAGATTTTTTAATTATGTTTTTAATTCTAGTGAGTTATTTATCAAAGGTTTATTAGCGTTACATGTGTTGTTTTTATTTTCCTTTGTTTTTCATTGTGGCATTACCTGTTTCACAGTTAGTATAGAATGGGGATGATTATGTTTAATTGCGAAATGATATACATGATCATTCATTTCAAATGTTTCAATAATTAGTTTTGGTATCTGCACTTATTGAAGCAATCACAGCTGTATCCTTTCCTCTATGTAACTTGTCTGCCGTCTTGTGCACCTTCTTGCTTGCCCTTAACACCAGCGGGTACTCACGTTTGAAAATGCAACTCAGATTGAGTTTTTTTCATTTTGTTTCATTGGTGGCCCTTTAGCAACTTTAGCACCACCTAAGAAGCACATGAATTGGTATTGACTGTTTAGAGAAAGGGGTGTGAAGAGGGCCTGGTGGCTATTGTGTAGGCAGAAAAAATTAGCAGCTGTCCGCAAGAAGCTTTGTTTCGTTCACATGTGGTGTGTGAGACCACATCGTTTTGGATCATAGTCTTGCTAAATAAACTGATAGGTACTGTGGATCTGAAAAAACATACAATGCGATTTCAAAAAAGCTAATAATGCCTGGTCGGTAGATCCAAGCGTGCCCTGCCCGTATTCCCTGTTCTGCTGATACCTGCATCTGGTGCAAGGTCCCCACTGAACTCTGGGCTGGTGAGGAGGGAGAATCAAAGGTGAAGAAGAAAATCACACTGGTTCCATTTGAACCTAATTGAAAACACTAACATTGGGCAATTCACATTATGCGCTGCTTTGGCAATGGAGTATTTCAGCACAGTTTCCTGGCTTTATTTGCCCCGGTTGATTCTCGTAGCACCTGGACTGTTCCAAATCTTCCCGTCTCCCTCACTTTCTCCATCACTCATCTTTTGCTCTGGATCCAGCTCCGGCAGGTACTTCTAAATATCCCTAAACAGTCCTTGCAATCCCTGCCGATGCAGGTGTTGTTTCATGCACTGATGCTCCCTCAATTCAAGCCTTCCTGGCTTCCTGAGCTACTGTCATCTTCCCCTGGCCCTCAGCTGCCACACCTGGTCTACCTCTGTGTCTTTCTGGAACCGATAAAGTCCTGGTTCCTCAGCCCTGCCATTGCTGAAATTCCTTCCAGTTGTACTGGGTTAATTAGGGTATCAAGAAGTCTTGTTAATTGATGGCCATGCACTAAAAGAGACACCTTTTATGAAAAATATAATAATTCTTGCACTCGGTTCCAATTTTGTAAAAAAATATGATTAGCAATATATTCTTGGAACTGTGCAATACTTTGGTCTTTATAAAAAAAAATTGACCATTTCAACCCTGTCCAACCATTTCCACATAATCCAGATAGTAATTGAGCTCCTTGTATCATGGATCACACTGCACTGACAAATTAACAAAACATGCTAATAACTATATGCAAACCATCAAACCTTTCATTAAAACAAATAGTGTAGCTCTCCATGAAGGAAAGCCTTCTAAACAAATAGCAAATGAGCTGTTCTGCTTTGTAATCAGATATTGCCAATGGACAAGCCCAGTTTTTCCAGAATCCTATCAGTAGTAGGGTGACTTTTCCTGCCCTTATTCCTTCTATATTTATTGAGATACCACGCATTCCGTAGTGACACCTGCAAAGTAATTTGCTTAAGAAATGTAGCCTTAATCAATGAAAGACAAATATTTTAAATAAGTAAAAAATCGAATATGCAAATTAGCACAAGGAAGTGACAAATCTATGCAGTTTGACATTATCAAATCAAAATGTATGCTTGCTTGATGAGAAGAGAAGGGCGCTGTTTCAATTTCTCTTGGAGAGGATGCAATACAATTACAATTTGAAAAATCTTGGCAATAATACTGCACCTTTTAAATTACTTTTGCTGTCTGATGTCACAATGGCAGATGTTCTAGAACTTCTTTGGTTGAGATTCTAATCCGAAAATGGGGTTGTAGTTTTTTTTTCTAGATTTAATTGGGTTCATTTTGATTATTTATTAGATTTTTTAATTATGTTTTTAATTCTAGTGAGTTATTTATCAAAGGTTTATTAGCGTTACATGTGTTGTTTTTATTTTCCTTTGTTTTTCATTGTGGCATTACCTGTTTGACAGTTAGTATAGAATGGGGATGATTATGTTTAATTGCGAAATGATATACATGATCATTCATTTCAAATGTTTCAATAATTAGTTTTGGTATCTGCACTTATTGAAGCAATCACAGCTGTATCCTTTCCTCTATGTAACTTGTCTGCCGTCTTGTGCACCTTCTTGCTTGCCCTTAACACCAGCGGGTACTCACGTTTGAAAATGCAACTCAGATTGAGTTTTTTTCATTTTGTTTCATTGGTGGCCCTTTAGCAACTTTAGCACCACCTAAGAAGCACATGAATTGGTATTGACTGTTTAGAGAAAGGGGTGTGAAGAGGGCCTTGTGGCTATTGTGTAGGCAGAAAAAATTAGCAGCTGTCCGCAAGAAGCTTTGTTTCGTTCACATGTGGTGTGTGAGACCACATCGTTTTGGATCATAGTCTTGCTAAATAAACTGATAGGTACTGTGGATCTGAAAAAACATACAATGCGATTTCAAAAAAGCTAATAATGCCTGGTCGGTAGATCCAAGCGTGCCCTGCCCGTATTCCCTGTTCTGCTGATACCTGCATCTGGTGCAAGGTCCCCACTGAACTCTGGGCTGGTGAGGAGGGAGAATCAAAGGTGAAGAAGAAAATCACACTGGTTCCATTTCAACCTAATTGAAAACACTAACATTGGGCAATTCACATTATGCGCTGCTTTGGCAATGGAGTATTTCAGCACAGTTTCCTGGCTTTATTTGCCCCGGTTGATTCTCGTAGCACCTGGACTGTTCCAAATCTTCCCGTCTCCCTCACTTTCTCCATCACTCATCTTTTGCTCTGGATCCAGCTCCGGCAGGTACTTCTAAATATCCCTATACAGTCCTTGCAATCCCTGCCGATGCAGGTGTTGTTTCATGCACTGATGCTCCCTCAATTCAAGCCTTCCTGGCTTCCTGAGCTACTGTCATCTTCCCCTGGCCCTCAGCTGCCACACCTGGTCTACCTCTGTGTCTTTCTGGAACCGATAAAGTCCTGGTTCCTCAGCCCTGCCATTGCTGAAATTCCTTCCAGTTGTACTGGGTTAATTAGGGTATCAAGAAGTCTTGTTAATTGATGGCCATGCACTAAAAGAGACACCTTTTATGAAAAATATAATAATTCTTGCACTCGGTTCCAATTTTGTAAAAAAATATGATTAGCAATATATTCTTGGAACTGTGCAATACTTTGGTCTTTATAAAAAAAAATTGACCATTTCAACCCTGTCCAACCATTTCCACATAATCCAGATAGTAGATGAGCTCCTTGTATCATGGATCACACTGCACTGACAAATTAACAAAACATGCTAATAACTATATGCAAACCATCAAACCTTTCATTAAAACAAATAGTGTAGCTCTCCATGAAGGAAAGCCTTCTAGACAAATAGCAAATGAGCTATTCTGCTTTGTAATCAGAGATTGCCAATGGACAAGCCCAGTTTTTCCAGAATCCTATCAGTAGTAGGGTGACTTTTCCTGCCCTTATTCCTTCTATATTTATTGAGATACCACGCATTCCGTAGTGACACCTGCAAAGTAATTTGCTTAAGAAATGTAGCCTTAATCAATGAAAGACAAATATTTTAAATAAGTAAAAAATCGAATATGCAAATTAGCACAAGGAAGTGACAAATCTATGCAGTTTGACATTATCAAATCAAAATGTATGCTTGCTTGATGAGAAGAGAAGGGCACTGTTTCAATTTCTCTTGGAGAGGATGCAATACAATTACAATTTGAAAAATCTTGGCAATAATACTACACCTTTTAAATTACTTTTGCTGTCTGATGTCACAATGGCAGATGTTCTAGAACTTCTTTGGTTGAGATTCTAATCCGAAAATGGGGTTGTAGTTTTTTTTTCTAGATTTAATTGGGTTCATTTTGATTATTTATTAGATTTTTTAATTATGTTTTTAATTCTAGTGAGTTATTTATCAAAGGTTTATTAGCGTTACATGTGTTATTTTTATTTTCCTTTGTTTTTCATTGTGGCATTACCTGTTTGACAGTTAGTATAGAATGGGGATGATTATGTTTAATTGCGAAGTGATATACATGATCATTCATTTCAAATGTTTCAATAATTAGTTTTGGTATCTGCACTTATTGAAGCAATCACAGCTGTATCCTTTCCTCTATGTAACTTGTCTGCCATCTTGTGCACCTTCTTGCTTGCCCTTAACATCAGCGGGTACTCACGTTTGAAAATGCAACTCAGATTGAGTTTTTTTCATTTTGTTTCATTGGTGGCCCTTTAGCAACTTTAGCACCACCTAAGAAGCACATGAATTGGTATTGACTGTTTAGAGAAAGGGGTGTGAAGAGGGCCTGGTGGCTATTGTGTAGGCAGAAAAAATTAGCAGCTGTCCGCAAGAAGCTTTGTTTCGTTCACATGTGGTGTGTGAGACCACATTGTTTTGGATCATAGTCTTGCTAAGTAAACTGATAGGTACTGTGGATCTGAAAAAACATACAATGCGATTTCAAAAAAGCTAATAATGCCTGGTCGGTAGATCCAAGTGTGCCCTGCCCGTATTCCCTGTTCTGCTGATACCTGCATCTGGTGCAAGGTCCCCACTGAACTCTGGGCTGGTGAGGAGGGAGAATCAAAGGTGAAGAAGAAAATCACACTGGTTCCATTTCAACCTAATTGAAAACACTAACATTGGGCAATTCACATTATGCGCTGCTTTTGCAATGGAGTATTTCAGCACAGTTTCCTGGCTTTATTTGCCCCGGTTGATTCTCGTAGCACCTGGGCTGTTCCAAATCTTCCAGTATCCCTCACTTTCTCCATCACTCATCTTCTGCTCTGGATCCAGCTCCGGCAGGTGCTTCTAAATATCCCTATACAGTCCTTGCAATCCCTGCCGATGCAGGTGTTGTTTCATGCACTGATGCTCCCTCAATTCAAGCCTTCCTGGCTTCCTGAGCTACTGTCATCTTCCCCTGGCCCTCAGCTGCCACACCTGGTCTACCTCTGTGTCTTTCTGGAACCGATAAAGTCCTGGTTCCTCAGCCCTGCCATTGCTGAAATTCCTTCCAGTTGTACTGGGTTAATTAGGGTATCAAGAAGTCTTGTTAATTGATGGCCATGCACTAAAAGAGACACCTTTTATGAAAAATATAATAATTCTTGCACTCGGTTCCAATTTTGTAAAAAAATATGATTAGCAATATATTCTTGGAACTGTGCAATACTTTGGTCTTTATAAAAAAAAAAAAATGACCATTTCAACCCTGTCCAACCATTTTCACATAATCCAGATAGTAGATGAGCTCCTTGCATCATGGATCACACTGCACTGACAAATTAACAAAACATGTTAATAACTATATGCAAACCATCAAGCCTTTCATTAAAACAAATAGTGTAGCTCTCCATGAAGGAAAGCCTTCTAGACAAATAGCAAATGAGCTGTTCTGCTTTGTAATCAGATATTGCCAATGGACAAGCCCAGTTTTTCCAGAATCCTATCAGTAGTAGGGTGACTTTTCCTGCCCTTATTCCTTCTATATTTATTGAGATACCACGCATTCCGTAGTGACACCTGCAAAGTAATTTGCTTAAGAAATGTAGCCTTAATCAATGAAAGACAAATATTTTAAATAAGTAAAAAATCGAATATGCAAATTAGCACAAGGAAGTGACAAATCTATGCAGTTTGACATTATCAAATCAAAATGTATGCTTGCTTGATGAGAAGAGAAGGGCGCTGTTTCAATTTCTCTTGGAGAGGATGCAATACAATTACAATTTGAAAAATCTTGGCAATAATACTGCACCTTTTAAATTACTTTTGCTGTCTGATGTCACAATGGCAGATGTTCTAGAACTTCTTTGGTTGAGATTCTAATCCGAAAATGGGGTTGTAGTTTTTTTTTCTAGATTTAATTGGGTTCATTTTGATTATTTATTAGATTTTTTAATTATGTTTTTAATTCTAGTGAGTTATTTATCAAAGGTTTATTAGCGTTACATGTGTTGTTTTTATTTTCCTTTGTTTTTCATTGTGGCATTACCTGTTTCACAGTTAGTATAGAATGGGGATGATTATGTTTAATTGCGAAATGATATACATGATCATTCATTTCAAATGTTTCAATAATTAGTTTTGGTATCTGCACTTATTGAAGCAATCACAGCTGTATCCTTTCCTCTATGTAACTTGTCTGCCGTCTTGTGCACCTTCTTGCTTGCCCTTAACACCAGCGGGTACTCACGTTTGAAAATGCAACTCAGATTGAGTTTTTTTCATTTTGTTTCATTGGTGGCCCTTTAGCAACTTTAGCACCACCTAAGAAGCACATGAATTGGTATTGACTGTTTAGAGAAAGGGGTGTGAAGAGGGCCTGGTGGCTATTGTGTAGGCAGAAAAAATTAGCAGCTGTCCGCAAGAAGCTTTGTTTCGTTCACATGTGGTGTGTGAGACCACATCGTTTTGGATCATAGTCTTGCTAAATAAACTGATAGGTACTGTGGATCTGAAAAAACATACAATGCGATTTCAAAAAAGCTAATAATGCCTGGTCGGTAGATCCAAGCGTGCCCTGCCCGTATTCCCTGTTCTGCTGATACCTGCATCTGGTGCAAGGTCCCCACTGAACTCTGGGCTGGTGAGGAGGGAGAATCAAAGGTGAAGAAGAAAATCACACTGGTTCCATTTGAACCTAATTGAAAACACTAACATTGGGCAATTCACATTATGCGCTGCTTTGGCAATGGAGTATTTCAGCACAGTTTCCTGGCTTTATTTGCCCCGGTTGATTCTCGTAGCACCTGGACTGTTCCAAATCTTCCCGTCTCCCTCACTTTCTCCATCACTCATCTTTTGCTCTGGATCCAGCTCCGGCAGGTACTTCTAAATATCCCTATACAGTCCTTGCAATCCCTGCCGATGCAGGTGTTGTTTCATGCACTGATGCTCCCTCAATTCAAGCCTTCCTGGCTTCCTGAGCTACTGTCATCTTCCCCTGGCCCTCAGCTGCCACACCTGGTCTACCTCTGTGTCTTTCTGGAACCGATAAAGTCCTGGTTCCTCAGCCCTGCCATTGCTGAAATTCCTTCCAGTTGTACTGGGTTAATTAGGGTATCAAGAAGTCTTGTTAATTGATGGCCATGCACTAAAAGAGACACCTTTTATGAAAAATATAATAATTCTTGCACTCGGTTCCAATTTTGTAAAAAAATATGATTAGCAATATATTCTTGGAACTGTGCAATACTTTGGTCTTTATAAAAAAGAATTGACCATTTCAACCCTGTCCAACCATTTCCACATAATCCAGATAGTAGATGAGCTCCTTGTATCATGGATCACACTGCACTGACAAATTAACAAAACATGCTAATAACTATATGCAAACCATCAAACCTTTCATTAAAACAAATAGTGTAGCTCTCCATGAAGGAAAGCCTTCTAAACAAATAGCAAATGAGCTGTTCTGCTTTGTAATCAGATATTGCCAATGGACAAGCCCAGTTTTTCCAGAATCCTATCAGTAGTAGGGTGACTTTTCCTGCCCTTATTCCTTCTATATTTATTGAGATACCACGCATTCCGTAGTGACACCTGCAAAGTAATTTGCTTAAGAAATGTAGCCTTAATCAATGAAAGACAAATATTTTAAATAAGTAAAAAATCGAATATGCAAATTAGCACAAGGAAGTGACAAATCTATGCAGTTTGACATTATCAAATCAAAATGTATGCTTGCTTGATGAGAAGAGAAGGGCACTGTTTCAATTTCTCTTGGAGAGGATGCAATACAATTACAATTTGAAAAATCTTGGCAATAATACTACACCTTTTAAATTACTTTTGCTGTCTGATGTCACAATGGCAGATGTTCTAGAACTTCTTTGGTTGAGATTCTAATCCGAAAATGGGGTTGTAGTTTTTTTTTCTAGATTTAATTGGGTTCATTTTGATTATTTATTAGATTTTTTAATTATGTTTTTAATTCTAGTGAGTTATTTATCAAAGGTTTATTAGCGTTACATGTGTTATTTTTATTTTCCTTTGTTTTTCATTGTGGCATTACCTGTTTGACAGTTAGTATAGAATGGGGATGATTATGTTTAATTGCGAAGTGATATACATGATCATTCATTTCAAATGTTTCAATAATTAGTTTTGGTATCTGCACTTATTGAAGCAATCACAGCTGTATCCTTTCCTCTATGTAACTTGTCTGCCATCTTGTGCACCTTCTTGCTTGCCCTCAACACCAGCGCGTACTCACGTTTGAAAATGCAACTCAGATTGAGTTTTTTTTCATTTTGTTTCATTGGTGGCCCTTTAGCAACTTTAGCACCACCTAAGAAGCATATGAATTGGTATTGACTGTTTAGAGAAAGGGGTGTGAAGAGGGCCTGGTGGCTATTGTGTAGGCAGAAAAAATTAGCAGCTGTCCGCAAGAAGCTTCGTTTCGTTCACATGTGGTGTGTGAGACCACATCATTTTGGATCATAGTTTTGCTAAGTAAACTGATAGGTACTGTGGATCTGAAAAAACATACAATGCGATTTCAAAAAAGCTAATAATGCCTGGTCGGTAGATCCAAGTGTGCCCTGCCCGTATTCCCTGTTCTGCTGATACCTGCATCTGGTGCAAGGTCCCCACTGAACTCTGGGCTGGTGAGGAGGGAGAATCAAAGGTGAAGAAGAAAATCACACTGGTTCCATTTCAACCTAATTGAAAACACTAACATTGGGCAATTCACATTATGCGCTGCTTTGGCAATGGAGTATTTCAGCACAGTTTCCTGGCTTTATTTGCCCCGGTTGATTCTCGTAGCACCTGGGCTGTTCCAAATCTTCCAGTCTCCCTCACTTTCTCCATCACTCATCTTCTGCTCTGGATCCAGCTCCGGCAGGTGCTTCTAAATATCCCTATACAGTCCTTGCAATCCCTGCCGATGCAGGTGTTGTTTCATGCACTGATGCTCCCTCAATTCAAGCCTTCCTGGCTTCCTGAGCTACTGTCATCTTCCCCTGGCCCTCAGCTGCCACACCTGGTCTACCTCTGTGTCTTTCTGGAACCGATAAAGTCCTGGTTCCTCAGCCCTGCCATTGCTGAAATTCCTTCCAGTTGTACTGGGTTAATTAGGGTATCAAGAAGTCTTGTTAATTGATGGCCATGCACTAAAAGAGACAACTTTTATGAAAAATATAATCATTCTTGCACTCGGTTCCAATTTTGTAAAAAAATATGATTAGCAATATATTCTTGGAACTGTGCAATACTTTGGTCTTAATAAAAAAAAATTGACCATTTCAACCCTGTCCAACCATTTCCACATAATCCAGATAGTAGATGAGCTCCTTGTATCATGGATCACACTGCACTGACAAATTAACAAAACATGCTAATAACTATATGCAAACCATCAAACCTTTCATTAAAACAAATAGTGTAGCTCTCCATGAAGGAAAGCCTTCTAGACAAATAGCAAATGAGCTGTTCTGCTTTGTAATCAAAGATTGCCAATGGACAAGCCCAGTTTTTCCAGAATCCTATCAGTAGTAGGGTGACTTTTCCTGCCCTTATTCCTTCTATATTTATTGAGATACCACGCATTCCGTAGTGACACCTGCAAAGTAATTTGCTTAAGAAATGTAGCCTTAATCAATGAAAGACAAATATTTTAAATAAGTAAAAAATTGAATATGCAAATTAGCACAAGGAAGTGACAAATCTATGCAGTTTGAAATTATCAAATCAAAATGTATACTTGCTTGATGAGAAGAGAAGGGCACTGTTTCAATTTCTCTTGGAGAGGATGCAATACAATTACAATTTGAAAAATCTTGGCAATAATACTGCACCTTTTAAATTACTTTTGCTGTCTGATGTCACAATGGCAGATGTTCTAGAACTTCTTTGGTTGAGATTCTAATCCGAAAATGGGGTTGTAGTGTTTTTTCTAGATTTAATTGGGTTCATTTTGATTATTTATTAGATTTTTTAATTATGTTTTTAATTCTAGTGAGTTATTTATCAAAGGTTTATTAGCGTTACATGTGTTATTTTTATTTTCCTTTGTTTTTCATTGTGGCATTACCTGTTTGACAGTTAGTATAGAATGGGGATGATTATGTTTAATTGCGAAATGATATACATGATCATACATTTCAAATGTTTCAATAATTAGTTTTGGTATCTGCACTTATTGAAGCAATCACATCTGTATCCTTTCCTCTATGTAACTTGTCTCCCATCTTGTGCACCTTCTTGCTTGCCCTCAACACCAGCGCGTACTCACGTTTGAAAATGCAACTCAGATTGAGTTTTTTTCATTTTGTTTCATTGGTGGCCCTTTAGCAACTTTAGCACCACCTAAGAAGCACATGAATTGGTATTGACTGTTTAGAGAAAGGGGTGTGAAGAGGGCCTGGTGGCTATTGTGTAGGCAGAAAAAATTAGCAGCTGTCCGCAAGAAGCTTCGTTTCGTTCACATGTGGTGTGTGAGACCACATCGTTTTGGATCATAGTCTTGCTAAGTAAACTGATATGTACTGTGGATCTGAAAAAACATACAATGCGATTTCAAAAAAGCTAATAATGCCTGGTCGGTAGATCCAAGTGTGCCCTGCCCGTATTCCCTGTTCTGCTGATACCTGCATCTGGTGCAAGGTCCCCACTGAACTCTGGGCTGGTGAGGAGGGAGAATCAAAGGTGAAGAAGAAAATCACACTGGTTCCATTTCAACCTAATTGAAAACACTAACATTGGACAATTCACATTATGCGCTGCTTTGGCAATGGAGTATTTAATCACAGTTTCCTGGCTTTATTTGCCCCGGTTGATTCTCGTAGCACCCGGGCTGTTCCAAATCTTCCCGTCTCCTTCACTTTCTCCATCACTCATCTTCTGCTCTGGATCCTGCTCCGGCAGGTGCTTCTAAATATCCCTATACAGTCCTTGCAATCCCTGCCGATGCAGGTGTTGTTTCATGCACTGATGCTCTCTCAATTCAAGCCTTCCTGGCTCCCTGGGCTAGTGGCATCTTTGCCTGGCCCTCAGCTGCAACACCTGGTCTACCTCTGTGTCTTTCTGGAACCAATAAAGTTGTGGTTCCTCAGCCCTGCCATTGCTGAAATTCGTTCCAGTTGTACTGGGTTAATTAGGGTATCAAGAAGTCTTGTTAATTGATGGCCATGCACTAAAAGAGACACCTTTTATGAAAAATATAATAATTCTTGCACTCGGTTCCAATTTTGTAAAAAAATATGATTAGCAATATATTCTTGGAACTGTGCAATACTTTGGTCTTTATAAAAAAAAAAATGACCATTTCAACCCTGTCCAACCATTTTCACATAATCCAGATAGTAGATGAGCTCCTTGCATCATGGATCACACTGCACTGACAAATTAACAAAACATGTTAATAACTATATGCAAACCATCAAGCCTTTCATTAAAACAAATAGTGTAGCTCTCCATGAAGGAAAGCCTTCTAGACAAATAGCAAATGAGCTGTTCTGCTTTGTAATCAGAGATTGCCAATGGACAAGCCCAGTTTTTCCAGAATCCTATCAGTAGTAGGGTGACTTTTCCTGCCCTTATTCCTTCTATATTTATTGAGATACCACGCATTCCGTAGTGACACCTGCAAAGTAATTTGCTTAAGAAATGTAGCCTTAATCAATGAAAGACAAATATTTTAAATAAGTGAAAAAATCGAATATGCAAATTAGCACAAGGAAGTGACAAATCTATGCAGTTTGACATTATCAAATCAAAATGTATGCTTGCTTGATGAGAAGAGAAGGGCGCTGTTTCAATTTCTCTTGGAGAGGATGCAATACAATTACAATTTGAAAAATCTTGGCAATAATACTGCACCTTTTAAATTACTTTTGCTGTCTGATGTCACAATGGCAGATGTTCTAGAACTTCTTTGGTTGAGATTCTAATCCGAAAATGGGGCTGTAGTTTTTTTTTCTAGATTTAATTGGGTTCATTTTGATTATTTATTAGATTTTTTAATTATGTTTTTAATTCTAGTGAGTTATTTATCAAAGGTTTATTAGCGTTACATGTGTTGTTTTTATTTTCCTTTGTTTTTCATTGTGGCATTACCTGTTTGACAGTTAGTATAGAATGGGGATGATTATGTTTAATTGCGAAATGATATACATGATCATTCATTTCAAATGTTTCAATAATTAGTTTTGGTATCTGCACTTATTGAAGCAATCACAGCTGTATCCTTTCCTCTATGTAACTTGTCTGCCGTCTTGTGCACCTTCTTGCTTGCCCTTAACACCAGCGGGTACTCACGTTTGAAAATGCAACTCAGATTGAGTTTTTTTCATTTTGTTTCATTGGTGGCCCTTTAGCAACTTTAGCACCACCTAAGAAGCACATGAATTGGTATTGACTGTTTAGAGAAAGGGGTGTGAAGAGGGCCTGGTGGCTATTGTGTAGGCAGAAAAAATTAGCAGCTGTCCGCAAGAAGCTTTGTTTCGTTCACATGTGGTGTGTGAGACCACATCGTTTTGGATCATAGTCTTGCTAAATAAACTGATAGGTACTGTGGATCTGAAAAAACATACAATGCGATTTCAAAAAAGCTAATAATGCCTGGTCGGTAGATCCAAGCGTGCCCTGCCCGTATTCCCTGTTCTGCTGATACCTGCATCTGGTGCAAGGTCCCCACTGAACTCTGGGCTGGTGAGGAGGGAGAATCAAAGGTGAAGAAGAAAATCACACTGGTTCCATTTGAACCTAATTGAAAACACTAACATTGGGCAATTCACATTATGCGCTGCTTTGGCAATGGAGTATTTCAGCACAGTTTCCTGGCTTTATTTGCCCCGGTTGATTCTCGTAGCACCTGGACTGTTCCAAATCTTCCCGTCTCCCTCACTTTCTCCATCACTCATCTTTTGCTCTGGATCCAGCTCCGGCAGGTACTTCTAAATATCCCTATACAGTCCTTGCAATCCCTGCCGATGCAGGTGTTGTTTCATGCACTGATGCTCCCTCAATTCAAGCCTTCCTGGCTTCCTGAGCTACTGTCATCTTCCCCTGGCCCTCAGCTGCCACACCTGGTCTACCTCTGTGTCTTTCTGGAACCGATAAAGTCGTGGTTCCTCAGCCCTGCCATTGCTGAAATTCCTTCCAGTTGTACTGGGTTAATTAGGGTATCAAGAAGTCTTGTTAATTGATGGCCATGCACTAAAAGAGACAACTTTTATGAAAAATATAATCATTCTTGCACTCGGTTCCAATTTTGTAAAAAAATATGATTAGCAATATATTCTTGGAACTGTGCAATACTTTGGTCTTAATAAAAAAAAATTGACCATTTCAACCCTGTCCAACCATTTCCACATAATCCAGATAGTAGATGAGCTCCTTGTATCATGGATCACACTGCACTGACAAATTAACAAAACATGCTAATAACTATATGCAAACCATCAAACCTTTCATTAAAACAAATAGTGTAGCTCTCCATGAAGGAAAGCCTTCTAGACAAATAGCAAATGAGCTGTTCTGCTTTGTAATCAAAGATTGCCAATGGACAAGCCCAGTTTTTCCAGAATCCTATCAGTAGTAGGGTGACTTTTCCTGCCCTTATTCCTTCTATATTTATTGAGATACCACGCATTCCGTAGTGACACCTGCAAAGTAATTTGCTTAAGAAATGTAGCCTTAATCAATGAAAGACAAATATTTTAAATAAGTAAAAAATTGAATATGCAAATTAGCACAAGGAAGTGACAAATCTATGCAGTTTGAAATTATGAAATCAAAATGTATACTTGCTTGATGAGAAGAGAAGGGCACTGTTTCAATTTCTCTTGGAGAGGATGCAATACAATTACAATTTGAAAAATCTTGGCAATAATACTGCACCTTTTAAATTACTTTTGCTGTCTGATGTCACAATGGCAGATGTTCTAGAACTTCTTTGGTTGAGATTCTAATCCGAAAATGGGGTTGTAGTGTTTTTTCTAGATTTAATTGGGTTCATTTTGATTATTTATTAGATTTTTTAATTATGTTTTTAATTCTAGTGAGTTATTTATCAAAGGTTTATTAGCGTTACATGTGTTATTTTTATTTTCCTTTGTTTTTCATTGTGGCATTACCTGTTTGACAGTTAGTATAGAATGGGGATGATTATGTTTAATTGCGAAATGATATACATGATCATACATTTCAAATGTTTCAATAATTAGTTTTGGTATCTGCACTTATTGAAGCAATCACATCTGTATCCTTTCCTCTATGTAACTTGTCTCCCATCTTGTGCACCTTCTTGCTTGCCCTCAACACCAGCGCGTACTCACGTTTGAAAATGCAACTCAGATTGAGTTTTTTTCATTTTGTTTCATTGGTGGCCCTTTAGCAACTTTAGCACCACCTAAGAAGCACATGAATTGGTATTGACTGTTTAGAGAAAGGGGTGTGAAGAGGGCCTGGTGGCTATTGTGTAGGCAGAAAAAATTAGCAGCTGTCCGCAAGAAGCTTCGTTTCGTTCACATGTGGTGTGTGAGACCACATCGTTTTGGATCATAGTCTTGCTAAGTAAACTGATATGTACTGTGGATCTGAAAAAACATACAATGCGATTTCAAAAAAGCTAATAATGCCTGGTCGGTAGATCCAAGTGTGCCCTGCCCGTATTCCCTGTTCTGCTGATACCTGCATCTGGTGCAAGGTCCCCACTGAACTCTGGGCTGGTGAGGAGGGAGAATCAAAGGTGAAGAAGAAAATCACACTGGTTCCATTTCAACCTAATTGAAAACACTAACATTGGACAATTCACATTATGCGCTGCTTTGGCAATGGAGTATTTAATCACAGTTTCCTGGCTTTATTTGCCCCGGTTGATTCTCGTAGCACCCGGGCTGTTCCAAATCTTCCCGTCTCCCTCACTTTCTCCATCACTCATCTTCTGCTCTGGATCCTGCTCCGGCAGGTGCTTCTAAATATCCCTATACAGTCCTTGCAATCCCTGCCGATGCAGGTGTTGTTTCATGCACTGATGCTCTCTCAATTCAAGCCTTCCTGGCTCCCTGGGCTAGTGGCATCTTTGCCTGGCCCTCAGCTGCAACACCTGGTCTACCTCTGTGTCTTTCTGGAACCAATAAAGTTGTGGTTCCTCAGCCCTGCCATTGCTGAAATTCGTTCCAGTTGTACTGGGTTAATTAGGGTATCAAGAAGTCTTGTTAATTGATGGCCATGCACTAAAAGAGACACCTTTTATGAAAAATATAATAATTCTTGCACTCGGTTCCAATTTTGTAAAAAAATATGATTAGCAATATATTCTTGGAACTGTGCAATACTTTGGTCTTTATAAAAAAAAAAATGACCATTTCAACCCTGTCCAACCATTTTCACATAATCCAGATAGTAGATGAGCTCCTTGCATCATGGATCACACTGCACTGACAAATTAACAAAACATGTTAATAACTATATGCAAACCATCAAGCCTTTCATTAAAACAAATAGTGTAGCTCTCCATGAAGGAAAGCCTTCTAGACAAATAGCAAATGAGCTGTTCTGCTTTGTAATCAGATATTGCCAATGGACAAGCCCAGTTTTTCCAGAATCCTATCAGTAGTAGGGTGACTTTTCCTGCCCTTATTCCTTCTATATTTATTGAGATACCACGCATTCCGTAGTGACACCTGCAAAGTAATTTGCTTAAGAAATGTAGCCTTAATCAATGAAAGACAAATATTTTAAATAAGTGAAAAAATCGAATATGCAAATTAGCACAAGGAAGTGACAAATCTATGCAGTTTGACATTATCAAATCAAAATGTATGCTTGCTTGATGAGAAGAGAAGGGCGCTGTTTCAATTTCTCTTGGAGAGGATGCAATACAATTACAATTTGAAAAATCTTGGCAATAATACTGCACCTTTTAAATTACTTTTGCTGTCTGATGTCACAATGGCAGATGTTCTAGAACTTCTTTGGTTGAGATTCTAATCCGAAAATGGGGCTGTAGTTTTTTTTTCTAGATTTAATTGGGTTCATTTTGATTATTTATTAGATTTTTTAATTATGTTTTTAATTCTAGTGAGTTATTTATCAAAGGTTTATTAGCGTTACATGTGTTGTTTTTATTTTCCTTTGTTTTTCATTGTGGCATTACCTGTTTGACAGTTAGTATAGAATGGGGATGATTATGTTTAATTGCGAAATGATATACATGATCATTCATTTCAAATGTTTCAATAATTAGTTTTGGTATCTGCACTTATTGAAGCAATCACAGCTGTATCCTTTCCTCTATGTAACTTGTCTGCCGTCTTGTGCACCTTCTTGCTTGCCCTTAACACCAGCGGGTACTCACGTTTGAAAATGCAACTCAGATTGAGTTTTTTTCATTTTGTTTCATTGGTGGCCCTTTAGCAACTTTAGCACCACCTAAGAAGCACATGAATTGGTATTGACTGTTTAGAGAAAGGGGTGTGAAGAGGGCCTGGTGGCTATTGTGTAGGCAGAAAAAATTAGCAGCTGTCCGCAAGAAGCTTTGTTTCGTTCACATGTGGTGTGTGAGACCACATCGTTTTGGATCATAGTCTTGCTAAATAAACTGATAGGTACTGTGGATCTGAAAAAACATACAATGCGATTTCAAAAAAGCTAATAATGCCTGGTCGGTAGATCCAAGCGTGCCCTGCCCGTATTCCCTGTTCTGCTGATACCTGCATCTGGTGCAAGGTCCCCACTGAACTCTGGGCTGGTGAGGAGGGAGAATCAAAGGTGAAGAAGAAAATCACACTGGTTCCATTTGAACCTAATTGAAAACACTAACATTGGGCAATTCACATTATGCGCTGCTTTGGCAATGGAGTATTTCAGCACAGTTTCCTGGCTTTATTTGCCCCGGTTGATTCTCGTAGCACCTGGACTGTTCCAAATCTTCCCGTCTCCCTCACTTTCTCCATCACTCATCTTTTGCTCTGGATCCAGCTCCGGCAGGTACTTCTAAATATCCCTATACAGTCCTTGCAATCCCTGCCAATGCAGGTGTTGTTTCATGCACTGATGCTCCCTCAATTCAAGCCTTCCTGGCTTCCTGAGCTACTGTCATCTTCCCCTGGCCCTCAGCTGCCACACCTGGTCTACCTCTGTGTCTTTCTGGAACCGATAAAGTCGTGGTTCCTCAGCCCTGCCATTGCTGAAATTCCTTCCAGTTGTACTGGGTTAATTAGGGTATCAAGAAGTCTTGTTAATTGATGGCCATGCACTAAAAGAGACACCTTTTATGAAAAATATAATAATTCTTGCACTCGGTTCCAATTTTGTAAAAAAATATGATTAGCAATATATTCTTGGAACTGTGCAATACTTTGGTCTTTATAAAAAAAAATTGACCATTTCAACCCTGTCCAACCATTTCCACATAATCCAGATAGTAGATGAGCTCCTTGTATCATGGATCACACTGCACTGACAAATTAACAAAACATGCTAATAACTATATGCAAACCATCAAACCTTTCATTAAAACAAATAGTGTAGCTCTCCATGAAGGAAAGCCTTCTAGACAAATAGCAAATGAGCTGTTCTGCTTTGTAATCAGATATTGCCAATGGACAAGCCCAGTTTTTCCAGAATCCTATCAGTAGTAGGGTGACTTTTCCTGCCCTTATTCCTTCTATATTTATTGAGATACCACGCATTCCGTAGTGATACCTGCAAAGTAATTTGCTTAAGAAATGTAGCCTTAATCAATGAAAGACAAATATTTTAAATAAGTAAAAAATCGAATATGCAAATTAGCACAAGGAAGTGACAAATCTATGCAGTTTGACATTATCAAATCAAAATGTATGCTTGCTTGATGAGAAGAGAAGGGCACTGTTTCAATTTCTCTTGGAGAGGATGCAATACAATTACAATTTGAAAAATCTTGGCAATAATACTACACCTTTTAAATTACTTTTGCTGTCTGATGTCACAATGGCAGATGTTCTAGAACTTCTTTGGTTGAGATTCTAATCCGAAAATGGGGTTGTAGTTTTTTTTTCTAGATTTAATTGGGTTCATTTTGATTATTTATTAGATTTTTTAATTATGTTTTTAATTCTAGTGAGTTATTTATCAAAGGTTTATTAGCGTTACATGTGTTATTTTTATTTTCCTTTGTTTTTCATTGTGGCATTACCTGTTTGACAGTTAGTATAGAATGGGGATGATTATGTTTAATTGCGAAGTGATATACATGATCATTCATTTCAAATGTTTCAATAATTAGTTTTGGTATCTGCACTTATTGAAGCAATCACAGCTGTATCCTTTCCTCTATGTAACTTGTCTGCCATCTTGTGCACCTTCTTGCTTGCCCTCAACACCAGCGCGTACTCACGTTTGAAAATGCAACTCAGATTGAGTTTTTTTCATTTTGTTTCATTGGTGGCCCTTTAGCAACTTTAGCACCACCTAAGAAGCATATGAATTGGTATTGACTGTTTAGAGAAAGGGGTGTAAAGAGGGCCTGGTGTCTATTGTGTAGGCAGAAAAAATTAGCAGCTGTCCGCAAGAAGCTTTGTTTCGTTCACATGTGGTGTGTGAGACCACATCGTTTTGGATCATAGTCTTGCTAAATAAACTGATAGGTACTGTGGATCTGAAAAAACATACAATGCGATTTCAAAAAAGCTAATAATGCCTGGTCGGTAGATCCAAGTGTGCCCTGCCCGTATTCCCTGTTCTGCTGATACCTGCATCTGGTGCAAGGTCCCCACTGAACTCTGGGCTGGTGAGGAGGGAGAATCAAAGGTGAAGAAGAAAATCACACTGGTTCCATTTCAACCTAATTGAAAACACTAACATTGGGCAATTCACATTATGCGCTGCTTTGGCAATGGAGTATTTCAGCACAGTTTCCTGGCTTTATTTGCCCCGGTTGATTCTCGTAGCACCTGGGCTGTTCCAAATCTTCCAGTCTCCCTCACTTTCTCCATCACTCATCTTCTGCTCTGGATCCAGCTCCGGCAGGTGCTTCTAAATATCCCTATACAGTCCTTGCAATCCCTGCAGATGCAGGTGTTGTTTCATGCACTGATGCTCCCTCAATTCAAGCCTTCCTGGCTTCCTGAGCTACTGTCATCTTCCCCTGGCCCTCAGCTGCCACACCTGGTCTACCTCTGTGTCTTTCTGGAACCGATAAAGTCCTGGTTCCTCAGCCCTGCCATTGCTGAAATTCCTTCCAGTTGTACTGGGTTAATTAGGGTATCAAGAAGTCTTGTTAATTGATGGCCATGCACTAAAAGAGACAACTTTTATGAAAAATATAATCATTCTTGCACTCGGTTCCAATTTTGTAAAAAAATATGATTAGCAATATATTCTTGGAACTGTGCAATACTTTGGTCTTAATAAAAAAAAATTGACCATTTCAACCCTGTCCAACCATTTCCACATAATCCAGATAGTAGATGAGCTCCTTGTATCATGGATCACACTGCACTGACAAATTAACAAAACATGCTAATAACTATATGCAAACCATCAAACCTTTCATTAAAACAAATAGTGTAGCTCTCCATGAAGGAAAGCCTTCTAGACAAATAGCAAATGAGCTGTTCTGCTTTGTAATCAAAGATTGCCAATGGACAAGCCCAGTTTTTCCAGAATCCTATCAGTAGTAGGGTGACTTTTCCTGCCCTTATTCCTTCTATATTTATTGAGATACCACGCATTCCGTAGTGACACCTGCAAAGTAATTTGCTTAAGAAATGTAGCCTTAATCAATGAAAGACAAATATTTTAAATAAGTAAAAAATTGAATATGCAAATTAGCACAAGGAAGTGACAAATCTATGCAGTTTGAAATTATCAAATCAAAATGTATACTTGCTTGATGAGAAGAGAAGGGCACTGTTTCAATTTCTCTTGGAGAGGATGCAATACAATTACAATTTGAAAAATCTTGGCAATAATACTGCACCTTTTAAATTACTTTTGCTGTCTGATGTCACAATGGCAGATGTTCTAGAACTTCTTTGGTTGAGATTCTAATCCGAAAATGGGGTTGTAGTGTTTTTTCTAGATTTAATTGGGTTCATTTTGATTATTTATTAGATTTTTTAATTATGTTTTTAATTCTAGTGAGTTATTTATCAAAGGTTTATTAGCGTTACATGTGTTATTTTTATTTTCCTTTGTTTTTCATTGTGGCATTACCTGTTTGACAGTTAGTATAGAATGGGGATGATTATGTTTAATTGCGAAATGATATACATGATCATACATTTCAAATGTTTCAATAATTAGTTTTGGTATCTGCACTTATTGAAGCAATCACATCTGTATCCTTTCCTCTATGTAACTTGTCTCCCATCTTGTGCACCTTCTTGCTTGCCCTCAACACCAGCGCGTACTCACGTTTGAAAATGCAACTCAGATTGAGTTTTTTTCATTTTGTTTCATTGGTGGCCCTTTAGCAACTTTAGCACCACCTAAGAAGCACATGAATTGGTATTGACTGTTTAGAGAAAGGGGTGTGAAGAGGGCCTGGTGGCTATTGTGTAGGCAGAAAAAATTAGCAGCTGTCCGCAAGAAGCTTCGTTTCGTTCACATGTGGTGTGTGAGACCACATCGTTTTGGATCATAGTCTTGCTAAGTAAACTGATATGTACTGTGGATCTGAAAAAACATACAATGCGATTTCAAAAAAGCTAATAATGCCTGGTCGGTAGATCCAAGTGTGCCCTGCCCGTATTCCCTGTTCTGCTGATACCTGCATCTGGTGCAAGGTCCCCACTGAACTCTGGGCTGGTGAGGAGGGAGAATCAAAGGTGAAGAAGAAAATCACACTGGTTCCATTTCAACCTAATTGAAAACACTAACATTGGACAATTCACATTATGCGCTGCTTTGGCAATGGAGTATTTAATCACAGTTTCCTGGCTTTATTTGCCCCGGTTGATTCTCGTAGCACCCGGGCTGTTCCAAATCTTCCCGTCTCCCTCACTTTCTCCATCACTCATCTTCTGCTCTGGATCCTGCTCCGGCAGGTGCTTCTAAATATCCCTATACAGTCCTTGCAATCCCTGCCGATGCAGGTGTTGTTTCATGCACTGATGCTCTCTCAATTCAAGCCTTCCTGGCTCCCTGGGCTAGTGGCATCTTTGCCTGGCCCTCAGCTGCAACACCTGGTCTACCTCTGTGTCTTTCTGGAACCAATAAAGTTGTGGTTCCTCAGCCCTGCCATTGCTGAAATTCGTTCCAGTTGTACTGGGTTAATTAGGGTATCAAGAAGTCTTGTTAATTGATGGCCATGCACTAAAAGAGACACCTTTTATGAAAAATATAATAATTCTTGCACTCGGTTCCAATTTTGTAAAAAAATATGATTAGCAATATATTCTTGGAACTGTGCAATACTTTGGTCTTTATAAAAAAAAAAATGACCATTTCAACCCTGTCCAACCATTTTCACATAATCCAGATAGTAGATGAGCTCCTTGCATCATGGATCACACTGCACTGACAAATTAACAAAACATGTTAATAACTATATGCAAACCATCAAGCCTTTCATTAAAACAAATAGTGTAGCTCTCCATGAAGGAAAGCCTTCTAGACAAATAGCAAATGAGCTGTTCTGCTTTGTAATCAGAGATTGCCAATGGACAAGCCCAGTTTTTCCAGAATCCTATCAGTAGTAGGGTGACTTTTCCTGCCCTTATTCCTTCTATATTTATTGAGATACCACGCATTCCGTAGTGACACCTGCAAAGTAATTTGCTTAAGAAATGTAGCCTTAATCAATGAAAGACAAATATTTTAAATAAGTGAAAAAATCGAATATGCAAATTAGCACAAGGAAGTGACAAATCTATGCAGTTTGACATTATCAAATCAAAATGTATGCTTGCTTGATGAGAAGAGAAGGGCGCTGTTTCAATTTCTCTTGGAGAGGATGCAATACAATTACAATTTGAAAAATCTTGGCAATAATACTGCACCTTTTAAATTACTTTTGCTGTCTGATGTCACAATGGCAGATGTTCTAGAACTTCTTTGGTTGAGATTCTAATCCGAAAATGGGGCTGTAGTTTTTTTTTCTAGATTTAATTGGGTTCATTTTGATTATTTATTAGATTTTTTAATTATGTTTTTAATTCTAGTGAGTTATTTATCAAAGGTTTATTAGCGTTACATGTGTTGTTTTTATTTTCCTTTGTTTTTCATTGTGGCATTACCTGTTTGACAGTTAGTATAGAATGGGGATGATTATGTTTAATTGCGAAATGATATACATGATCATTCATTTCAAATGTTTCAATAATTAGTTTTGGTATCTGCACTTATTGAAGCAATCACAGCTGTATCCTTTCCTCTATGTAACTTGTCTGCCGTCTTGTGCACCTTCTTGCTTGCCCTTAACACCAGCGGGTACTCACGTTTGAAAATGCAACTCAGATTGAGTTTTTTTCATTTTGTTTCATTGGTGGCCCTTTAGCAACTTTAGCACCACCTAAGAAGCACATGAATTGGTATTGACTGTTTAGAGAAAGGGGTGTGAAGAGGGCCTGGTGGCTATTGTGTAGGCAGAAAAAATTAGCAGCTGTCCGCAAGAAGCTTTGTTTCGTTCACATGTGGTGTGTGAGACCACATCGTTTTGGATCATAGTCTTGCTAAATAAACTGATAGGTACTGTGGATCTGAAAAAACATACAATGCGATTTCAAAAAAGCTAATAATGCCTGGTCGGTAGATCCAAGCGTGCCCTGCCCGTATTCCCTGTTCTGCTGATACCTGCATCTGGTGCAAGGTCCCCACTGAACTCTGGGCTGGTGAGGAGGGAGAATCAAAGGTGAAGAAGAAAATCACACTGGTTCCATTTGAACCTAATTGAAAACACTAACATTGGGCAATTCACATTATGCGCTGCTTTGGCAATGGAGTATTTCAGCACAGTTTCCTGGCTTTATTTGCCCCGGTTGATTCTCGTAGCACCTGGACTGTTCCAAATCTTCCCGTCTCCCTCACTTTCTCCATCACTCATCTTTTGCTCTGGATCCAGCTCCGGCAGGTACTTCTAAATATCCCTATACAGTCCTTGCAATCCCTGCCGATGCAGGTGTTGTTTCATGCACTGATGCTCCCTCAATTCAAGCCTTCCTGGCTTCCTGAGCTACTGTCATCTTCCCCTGGCCCTCAGCTGCCACACCTGGTCTACCTCTGTGTCTTTCTGGAACCGATAAAGTCGTGGTTCCTCAGCCCTGCCATTGCTGAAATTCCTTCCAGTTGTACTGGGTTAATTAGGGTATCAAGAAGTCTTGTTAATTGATGGCCATGCACTAAAAGAGACAACTTTTATGAAAAATATAATCATTCTTGCACTCGGTTCCAATTTTGTAAAAAAATATGATTAGCAATATATTCTTGGAACTGTGCAATACTTTGGTCTTAATAAAAAAAAATTGACCATTTCAACCCTGTCCAACCATTTCCACATAATCCAGATAGTAGATGAGCTCCTTGTATCATGGATCACACTGCACTGACAAATTAACAAAACATGCTAATAACTATATGCAAACCATCAAACCTTTCATTAAAACAAATAGTGTAGCTCTCCATGAAGGAAAGCCTTCTAGACAAATAGCAAATGAGCTGTTCTGCTTTGTAATCAAAGATTGCCAATGGACAAGCCCAGTTTTTCCAGAATCCTATCAGTAGTAGGGTGACTTTTCCTGCCCTTATTCCTTCTATATTTATTGAGATACCACGCATTCCGTAGTGACACCTGCAAAGTAATTTGCTTAAGAAATGTAGCCTTAATCAATGAAAGACAAATATTTTAAATAAGTAAAAAATTGAATATGCAAATTAGCACAAGGAAGTGACAAATCTATGCAGTTTGAAATTATGAAATCAAAATGTATACTTGCTTGATGAGAAGAGAAGGGCACTGTTTCAATTTCTCTTGGAGAGGATGCAATACAATTACAATTTGAAAAATCTTGGCAATAATACTGCACCTTTTAAATTACTTTTGCTGTCTGATGTCACAATGGCAGATGTTCTAGAACTTCTTTGGTTGAGATTCTAATCCGAAAATGGGGTTGTAGTGTTTTTTCTAGATTTAATTGGGTTCATTTTGATTATTTATTAGATTTTTTAATTATGTTTTTAATTCTAGTGAGTTATTTATCAAAGGTTTATTAGCGTTACATGTGTTATTTTTATTTTCCTTTGTTTTTCATTGTGGCATTACCTGTTTGACAGTTAGTATAGAATGGGGATGATTATGTTTAATTGCGAAATGATATACATGATCATACATTTCAAATGTTTCAATAATTAGTTTTGGTATCTGCACTTATTGAAGCAATCACATCTGTATCCTTTCCTCTATGTAACTTGTCTCCCATCTTGTGCACCTTCTTGCTTGCCCTCAACACCAGCGCGTACTCACGTTTGAAAATGCAACTCAGATTGAGTTTTTTTCATTTTGTTTCATTGGTGGCCCTTTAGCAACTTTAGCACCACCTAAGAAGCACATGAATTGGTATTGACTGTTTAGAGAAAGGGGTGTGAAGAGGGCCTGGTGGCTATTGTGTAGGCAGAAAAAATTAGCAGCTGTCCGCAAGAAGCTTCGTTTCGTTCACATGTGGTGTGTGAGACCACATCGTTTTGGATCATAGTCTTGCTAAGTAAACTGATATGTACTGTGGATCTGAAAAAACATACAATGCGATTTCAAAAAAGCTAATAATGCCTGGTCGGTAGATCCAAGTGTGCCCTGCCCGTATTCCCTGTTCTGCTGATACCTGCATCTGGTGCAAGGTCCCCACTGAACTCTGGGCTGGTGAGGAGGGAGAATCAAAGGTGAAGAAGAAAATCACACTGGTTCCATTTCAACCTAATTGAAAACACTAACATTGGACAATTCACATTATGCGCTGCTTTGGCAATGGAGTATTTAATCACAGTTTCCTGGCTTTATTTGCCCCGGTTGATTCTCGTAGCACCCGGGCTGTTCCAAATCTTCCCGTCTCCCTCACTTTCTCCATCACTCATCTTCTGCTCTGGATCCTGCTCCGGCAGGTGCTTCTAAATATCCCTATACAGTCCTTGCAATCCCTGCCGATGCAGGTGTTGTTTCATGCACTGATGCTCTCTCAATTCAAGCCTTCCTGGCTCCCTGGGCTAGTGGCATCTTTGCCTGGCCCTCAGCTGCAACACCTGGTCTACCTCTGTGTCTTTCTGGAACCAATAAAGTTGTGGTTCCTCAGCCCTGCCATTGCTGAAATTCGTTCCAGTTGTACTGGGTTAATTAGGGTATCAAGAAGTCTTGTTAATTGATGGCCATGCACTAAAAGAGACACCTTTTATGAAAAATATAATAATTCTTGCACTCGGTTCCAATTTTGTAAAAAAATATGATTAGCAATATATTCTTGGAACTGTGCAATACTTTGGTCTTTATAAAAAAAAAAATGACCATTTCAACCCTGTCCAACCATTTTCACATAATCCAGATAGTAGATGAGCTCCTTGCATCATGGATCACACTGCACTGACAAATTAACAAAACATGTTAATAACTATATGCAAACCATCAAGCCTTTCATTAAAACAAATAGTGTAGCTCTCCATGAAGGAAAGCCTTCTAGACAAATAGCAAATGAGCTGTTCTGCTTTGTAATCAGATATTGCCAATGGACAAGCCCAGTTTTTCCAGAATCCTATCAGTAGTAGGGTGACTTTTCCTGCCCTTATTCCTTCTATATTTATTGAGATACCACGCATTCCGTAGTGACACCTGCAAAGTAATTTGCTTAAGAAATGTAGCCTTAATCAATGAAAGACAAATATTTTAAATAAGTGAAAAAATCGAATATGCAAATTAGCACAAGGAAGTGACAAATCTATGCAGTTTGACATTATCAAATCAAAATGTATGCTTGCTTGATGAGAAGAGAAGGGCGCTGTTTCAATTTCTCTTGGAGAGGATGCAATACAATTACAATTTGAAAAATCTTGGCAATAATACTGCACCTTTTAAATTACTTTTGCTGTCTGATGTCACAATGGCAGATGTTCTAGAACTTCTTTGGTTGAGATTCTAATCCGAAAATGGGGCTGTAGTTTTTTTTTCTAGATTTAATTGGGTTCATTTTGATTATTTATTAGATTTTTTAATTATGTTTTTAATTCTAGTGAGTTATTTATCAAAGGTTTATTAGCGTTACATGTGTTGTTTTTATTTTCCTTTGTTTTTCATTGTGGCATTACCTGTTTGACAGTTAGTATAGAATGGGGATGATTATGTTTAATTGCGAAATGATATACATGATCATTCATTTCAAATGTTTCAATAATTAGTTTTGGTATCTGCACTTATTGAAGCAATCACAGCTGTATCCTTTCCTCTATGTAACTTGTCTGCCGTCTTGTGCACCTTCTTGCTTGCCCTTAACACCAGCGGGTACTCACGTTTGAAAATGCAACTCAGATTGAGTTTTTTTCATTTTGTTTCATTGGTGGCCCTTTAGCAACTTTAGCACCACCTAAGAAGCACATGAATTGGTATTGACTGTTTAGAGAAAGGGGTGTGAAGAGGGCCTGGTGGCTATTGTGTAGGCAGAAAAAATTAGCAGCTGTCCGCAAGAAGCTTTGTTTCGTTCACATGTGGTGTGTGAGACCACATCGTTTTGGATCATAGTCTTGCTAAATAAACTGATAGGTACTGTGGATCTGAAAAAACATACAATGCGATTTCAAAAAAGCTAATAATGCCTGGTCGGTAGATCCAAGCGTGCCCTGCCCGTATTCCCTGTTCTGCTGATACCTGCATCTGGTGCAAGGTCCCCACTGAACTCTGGGCTGGTGAGGAGGGAGAATCAAAGGTGAAGAAGAAAATCACACTGGTTCCATTTGAACCTAATTGAAAACACTAACATTGGGCAATTCACATTATGCGCTGCTTTGGCAATGGAGTATTTCAGCACAGTTTCCTGGCTTTATTTGCCCCGGTTGATTCTCGTAGCACCTGGACTGTTCCAAATCTTCCCGTCTCCCTCACTTTCTCCATCACTCATCTTTTGCTCTGGATCCAGCTCCGGCAGGTACTTCTAAATATCCCTATACAGTCCTTGCAATCCCTGCCGATGCAGGTGTTGTTTCATGCACTGATGCTCCCTCAATTCAAGCCTTCCTGGCTTCCTGAGCTACTGTCATCTTCCCCTGGCCCTCAGCTGCCACACCTGGTCTACCTCTGTGTCTTTCTGGAACCGATAAAGTCGTGGTTCCTCAGCCCTGCCATTGCTGAAATTCCTTCCAGTTGTACTGGGTTAATTAGGGTATCAAGAAGTCTTGTTAATTGATGGCCATGCACTAAAAGAGACACCTTTTATGAAAAATATAATAATTCTTGCACTCGGTTCCAATTTTGTAAAAAAATATGATTAGCAATATATTCTTGGAACTGTGCAATACTTTGGTCTTTATAAAAAAAAATTGACCATTTCAACCCTGTCCAACCATTTCCACATAATCCAGATAGTAGATGAGCTCCTTGTATCATGGATCACACTGCACTGACAAATTAACAAAACATGCTAATAACTATATGCAAACCATCAAACCTTTCATTAAAACAAATAGTGTAGCTCTCCATGAAGGAAAGCCTTCTAGACAAATAGCAAATGAGCTGTTCTGCTTTGTAATCAGATATTGCCAATGGACAAGCCCAGTTTTTCCAGAATCCTATCAGTAGTAGGGTGACTTTTCCTGCCCTTATTCCTTCTATATTTATTGAGATACCACGCATTCCGTAGTGATACCTGCAAAGTAATTTGCTTAAGAAATGTAGCCTTAATCAATGAAAGACAAATATTTTAAATAAGTAAAAAATCGAATATGCAAATTAGCACAAGGAAGTGACAAATCTATGCAGTTTGACATTATCAAATCAAAATGTATGCTTGCTTGATGAGAAGAGAAGGGCACTGTTTCAATTTCTCTTGGAGAGGATGCAATACAATTACAATTTGAAAAATCTTGGCAATAATACTACACCTTTTAAATTACTTTTGCTGTCTGATGTCACAATGGCAGATGTTCTAGAACTTCTTTGGTTGAGATTCTAATCCGAAAATGGGGTTGTAGTTTTTTTTTCTAGATTTAATTGGGTTCATTTTGATTATTTATTAGATTTTTTAATTATGTTTTTAATTCTAGTGAGTTATTTATCAAAGGTTTATTAGCGTTACATGTGTTATTTTTATTTTCCTTTGTTTTTCATTGTGGCATTACCTGTTTGACAGTTAGTATAGAATGGGGATGATTATGTTTAATTGCGAAGTGATATACATGATCATTCATTTCAAATGTTTCAATAATTAGTTTTGGTATCTGCACTTATTGAAGCAATCACAGCTGTATCCTTTCCTCTATGTAACTTGTCTGCCATCTTGTGCACCTTCTTGCTTGCCCTCAACACCAGCGCGTACTCACGTTTGAAAATGCAACTCAGATTGAGTTTTTTTCATTTTGTTTCATTGGTGGCCCTTTAGCAACTTTAGCACCACCTAAGAAGCATATGAATTGGTATTGACTGTTTAGAGAAAGGGGTGTAAAGAGGGCCTGGTGTCTATTGTGTAGGCAGAAAAAATTAGCAGCTGTCCGCAAGAAGCTTTGTTTCGTTCACATGTGGTGTGTGAGACCACATCGTTTTGGATCATAGTCTTGCTAAATAAACTGATAGGTACTGTGGATCTGAAAAAACATACAATGCGATTTCAAAAAAGCTAATAATGCCTGGTCGGTAGATCCAAGCGTGCCCTGCCCGTATTCCCTGTTCTGCTGATACCTGCATCTGGTGCAAGGTCCCCACTGAACTCTGGGCTGGTGAGGAGGGAGAATCAAAGGTGAAGAAGAAAATCACACTGGTTCCATTTGAACCTAATTGAAAACACTAACATTGGGCAATTCACATTATGCGCTGCTTTGGCAATGGAGTATTTCAGCACAGTTTCCTGGCTTTATTTGCCCCGGTTGATTCTCGTAGCACCTGGACTGTTCCAAATCTTCCCGTCTCCCTCACTTTCTCCATCACTCATCTTTTGCTCTGGATCCAGCTCCGGCAGGTATTTCTAAATATCCCTATACAGTCCTTGCAATCCCTGCCGATGCAGGTGTTGTTTCATGCACTGATGCTCCCTCAATTCAAGCCTTCCTGGCTTCCTGAGCTACTGTCATCTTCCCCTGGCCCTCAGCTGCCACACCTGGTCTACCTCTGTGTCTTTCTGGAACCGATAAAGTCCTGGTTCCTCAGCCCTGCCATTGCTGAAATTCCTTCCAGTTGTACTGGGTTAATTAGGGTATCAAGAAGTCTTGTTAATTGATGGCCATGCACTAAAAGAGACACCTTTTATGAAAAATATAATAATTCTTGCACTCGGTTCCAATTTTGTAAAAAAATATGATTAGCAATACTTTGGTCTTTATAAAAAAAAATTGACCATTTCAACCCTGTTCAACCATTTCCACATAATCCAGATAGTAGATGAGCTCCTTGTATCATGGATCACACTGCACTGACAAATTAACAAAACATGCTAATAACTATATGCAAACCATCAAACCTTTCATTAAAACAAATAGTGTAGCTCTCCATGAAGGAAAGCCTTCTAGACAAATAGCAAATGAGCTGTTCTGCTTTGTAATCAGATATTGCCAATGGACAAGCCCAGTTTTTCCAGAATCCTATCAGTAGTAGGGTGACTTTTCCTGCCCTTATTCCTTCTATATTTATTGAGATACCACGCATTCCGTAGTGACACCTGCAAAGTAATTTGATTAAGAAATGTAGCCTTAATCAATGAAAGACAAATATTTTAAATAAGTAAAAAATCGAATATGCAAATTAGCACAAGGAAGTGACAAATCTATGCAGTTTGACATTATCAAATCAAAATGTATGCTTGCTTGATGAGAAGAGAAGGGCACTGTTTCAATTTCTCTTGGAGAGGATGCAATACAATTACAATTTGAAAAATCTTGGCAATAATACTACACCTTTTAAATTACTTTTGCTGTCTGATGTCACAATGGCAGATGTTCTAGAACTTCTTTGGTTGAGATTCTAATCCGAAAATGGGGTTGTAGTTTTTTTTTCTAGATTTAATTGGGTTCATTTTGATTATTTATTAGATTTTTTAATTATGTTTTTAATTCTAGTGAGTTATTTATCAAAGGTTTATTAGCGTTACATGTGTTATTTTTATTTTCCTTTGTTTTTCATTGTGGCATTACCTGTTTGACAGTTAGTATAGAATGGGGATGATTATGTTTAATTGCGAAGTGATATACATGATCATTCATTTCAAATGTTTCAATAATTAGTTTTGGTATCTGCACTTATTGAAGCAATCACAGCTGTATCCTTTCCTCTATGTAACTTGTCTGCCATCTTGTGCACCTTCTTGCTTGCCCTCAACACCAGCGCGTACTCACGTTTGAAAATGCAACTCAGATTGGTTTTTTTCATTTTGTTTCATTGGTGGCCCTTTAGCAACTTTAGCACCACCTAAGAAGCATATGAATTGGTATTGACTGTTTAGAGAAAGGGGTGTGAAGAGGGCCTGTGGCTATTGTGTAGGCAGAAAAAATTAGCAGCTGTCCGCAAGAAGCTTCGTTTCGTTCACATGTGGTGTGTGAGACCACATCATTTTGGATCATAGTTTTGCTAAGTAAACTGATAGGTACTGTGGATCTGAAAAAACATACAATGCGATTTCAAAAAAGCTAATAATGCCTGGTCGGTAGATCCAAGTGTGCCCTGCCCGTATTCCCTGTTCTGCTGATACCTGCATCTGGTGCAAGGTCCCCACTGAACTCTGGGCTGGTGAGGAGGGAGAATCAAAGGTGAAGAAGAAAATCACACTGGTTCCATTTCAACCTAATTGAAAACACTAACATTGGGCAATTCACATTATGCGCTGCTTTGGCAATGGAGTATTTCAGCACAGTTTCCTGGCTTTATTTGCCCCGGTTGATTCTCGTAGCACCTGGGCTGTTCCAAATCTTCCAGTCTCCCTCACTTTCTCCATCACTCATCTTCTGCTCTGGATCCAGCTCCGGCAGGTGCTTCTAAATATCCCTATACAGTCCTTGCAATCCCTGCCGATGCAGGTGTTGTTTCATGCACTGATGCTCCCTCAATTCAAGCCTTCCTGGCTTCCTGAGCTACTGTCATCTTCCCCTGGCCCTCAGCTGCCACACCTGGTCTACCTCTGTGTCTTTCTGGAACCGATAAAGTCCTGGTTCCTCAGCCCTGCCATTGCTGAAATTCCTTCCAGTTGTACTGGGTTAATTAGGGTATCAAGAAGTCTTGTTAATTGATGGCCATGCACTAAAAGAGACAACTTTTATGAAAAATATAATCATTCTTGCACTCGGTTCCAATTTTGTAAAAAAATATGATTAGCAATATATTCTTGGAACTGTGCAATACTTTGGTCTTAATAAAAAAAAATTGACCATTTCAACCCTGTCCAACCATTTCCACATAATCCAGATAGTAGATGAGCTCCTTGTATCATGGATCACACTGCACTGACAAATTAACAAAACATGCTAATAACTATATGCAAACCATCAAACCTTTCATTAAAACAAATAGTGTAGCTCTCCATGAAGGAAAGCCTTCTAGACAAATAGCAAATGAGCTGTTCTGCTTTGTAATCAAAGATTGCCAATGGACAAGCCCAGTTTTTCCAGAATCCTATCAGTTGTAGGGTGACTTTTCCTGCCCTTATTCCTTCTATATTTATTGAGATACCACGCATTCCGTAGTGACACCTGCAAAGTAATTTGCTTAAGAAATGTAGCCTTAATCAATGAAAGACAAATATTTTAAATAAGTAAAAAATTGAATATGCAAATTAGCACAAGGAAGTGACAAATCTATGCAGTTTGACATTATCAAATCAAAATGTATACTTGCTTGATGAGAAGAGAAGGGCACTGTTTCAATTTCTCTTGGAGAGGATGCAATACAATTACAATTTGAAAAATCTTGGCAATAATACTGCACCTTTTAAATTACTTTTGCTGTCTGATGTCACAATGGCAGATGTTCTAGAACTTCTTTGGTTGAGATTCTAATCCGAAAATGGGGTTGTAGTGTTTTTTCTAGATTTAATTGGGTTCATTTTGATTATTTATTAGATTTTTTAATTATGTTTTTAATTCTAGTGAGTTATTTATCAAAGGTTTATTAGCGTTACATGTGTTATTTTTATTTTCCTTTGTTTTTCATTGTGGCATTACCTGTTTGACAGTTAGTATAGAATGGGGATGATTATGTTTAATTGCGAAATGATATACATGATCATACATTTCAAATGTTTCAATAATTAGTTTTGGTATCTGCACTTATTGAAGCAATCACATCTGTATCCTTTCCTCTATGTAACTTGTCTCCCATCTTGTGCACCTTCTTGCTTGCCCTCAACACCAGCGCATACTCACGTTTGAAAATGCAACTCAGATTGAGTTTTTTTCATTTTGTTTCATTGGTGGCCCTTTAGCAACTTTAGCACCACCTAAGAAGCACATGAATTGGTATTGACTGTTTAGAGAAAGGGGTGTGAAGAGGGCCTGGTGGCTATTGTGTAGGCAGAAAAAATTAGCAGCTGTCCGCAAGAAGCTTCGTTTCGTTCACATGTGGTGTGTGAGACCACATCGTTTTGGATCATAGTCTTGCTAAGTAAACTGATATGTACTGTGGATCTGAAAAAACATACAATGCGATTTCAAAAAAGCTAATAATGCCTGGTCGGTAGATCCAAGTGTGCCCTGCCCGTATTCCCTGTTCTGCTGATACCTGCATCTGGTGCAAGGTCCCCACTGAACTCTGGGCTGGTGAGGAGGGAGAATCAAAGGTGAAGAAGAAAATCACACTGGTTCCATTTCAACCTAATTGAAAACACTAACATTGGACAATTCACATTATGCGCTGCTTTGGCAATGGAGTATTTAATCACAGTTTCCTGGCTTTATTTGCCCCGGTTGATTCTCGTAGCACCCGGGCTGTTCCAAATCTTCCCGTCTCCCTCACTTTCTCCATCACTCATCTTCTGCTCTGGATCCTGCTCCGGCAGGTGCTTCTAAATATCCCTATACAGTCCTTGCAATCCCTGCCGATGCAGGTGTTGTTTCATGCACTGATGCTCTCTCAATTCAAGCCTTCCTGGCTCCCTGGGCTAGTGGCATCTTTGCCTGGCCCTCAGCTGCAACACCTGGTCTACCTCTGTGTCTTTCTGGAACCAATAAAGTTGTGGTTCCTCAGCCCTGCCATTGCTGAAATTCGTTCCAGTTGTACTGGGTTAATTAGGGTATCAAGAAGTCTTGTTAATTGATGGCCATGCACTAAAAGAGACAACTTTTATGAAAAATATAATAATTCTTGCACTCGGTTCCAATTTTGTAAAATAATATGATTAGCAATATATTCTTGGAACTGTGCAATACTTTGGTCTTTATAAAAAAAAATTGACCATTTGAACCCTGTCCAACCATTTCCACATAATCCAGATAGTAGATGAGCTCCTTGCATCATGGATCACACTGCACTGACAAATTAACAAAACATGCTAATAACTATATGCAAACCATCAAACCTTTCATTAAAACAAATAGTGTAGCTCTCCATGAAGGAAAGCCTTCTAGACAAATAGCAAATGAGCTGTTCTGCTTTGTAATCAGAGATTGCCAATGGACAAGCCCAGTTTTTCCAGAATCCTATCAGTAGGAGGGTGACTTTTCCTGCCCTTATTCCTTCTATATTTATTGAGATACCACGCATTCCGTAGTGACACCTGCAAAGTAATTTGCTTAAGAAATGTAGCCTTAATCAATGAAAGAAAAATATTTTAAATAAGTAAAAAATCGAATATGCAAATTAGCACAAGGAAATGACAAATCTATGCAGTTTGACATTATCAAATCAAAATGTATGCTTGCTTGATGAGAAGAGAAGAGCGCTGTTTCAATTTCTCTTGGAGAGGATGTAATACAATTACAATTTGAAAAATCTTGGCAATAATACTGCACCTTTTAAATTACTTTTGCTGTCTGATGTCACAATGGCAGATGTTCTAGAACTTCTTTGGTTGAGATTCTAATCCGAAAATGGGGTTGTAGTTTTTTTTCTAGATTTAATTGGGTTCATTTTGATTATTTATTAGATTTTTTAATTATGTTTTTAATTCTAGTGAGTTATTTATCAAAGGTTTATTAGCGTTACATGTGTTATTTTTATTTTCCTTTGTTTTTCATTGTGGCATTACCTGTTTGACAGTTAGTATAGAATGGGGATGATTATATTTAATTGCGAAATGATATACATGATCATTCATTTCAAATGTTTCAATAATTCGTTTTGGTATCTGCACTTATTGAAGCAATCACAGCTGTATCCTTTCCTCTATGTAACTTGTCTGCCATCTTGTGCACCTTCTTGCTTGCCCTTAACATCAGCGGGTACTCACGTTTGAAAATGCAACTCAGATTGAGTTTTTTTCATTTTGTTTCATTGGTGGCCCTTTAGCAACTTTAGCACCACCTAAGAAGCACATGAATTGGTATTGACTGTTTAGAGAAAGGGGTGTGAAGAGGGCCTGGTGGCTATTGTGTAGGCAGAAAAAATTAGCAGCTGTCCGCAAGAAGCTTTGTTTCGTTCACATGTGGTGTGTGAGACCACATTGTTTTGGATCATAGTCTTGCTAAGTAAACTGATAGGTACTGTGGATCTGAAAAAACATACAATGCGATTTCAAAAAAGCTAATAATGCCTGGTCGGTAGATCCAAGTGTGCCCTGCCCGTATTCCCTGTTCTGCTGATACCTGCATCTGGTGCAAGGTCCCCACTGAACTCTGGGCTGGTGAGGAGGGAGAATCAAAGGTGAAGAAGAAAATCACACTGGTTCCATTTCAACCTAATTGAAAACACTAACATTGGGCAATTCACATTATGCGCTGCTTTTGCAATGGAGTATTTCAGCACAGTTTCCTGGCTTTATTTGCCCCGGTTGATTCTCGTAGCACCTGGGCTGTTCCAAATCTTCCAGTCTCCCTCACTTTCTCCATCACTCATCTTCTGCTCTGGATCCAGCTCCGGCAGGTGCTTCTAAATATCCCTATACAGTCCTTGCAATCCCTGCCGATGCAGGTGTTGTTTCATGCACTGATGCTCCCTCAATTCAAGCCTTCCTGGCTTCCGGAGCTACTGTCATCTTCCCCTGGCCCTCAGCTGCCACACCTGGTCTACCTCTGTGTCTTTCTGGAACCGATAAAGTCCTGGTTCCTCAGCCCTGCCATTGCTGAAATTCCTTCCAGTTGTACTGGGTTAATTAGGGTATCAAGAAGTCTTGTTAATTGATGGCCATGCACTAAAAGAGACACCTTTTATGAAAAATATAATAATTCTTGCACTCGGTTCCAATTTTGTAAAAAAATATGATTAGCAATATATTCTTGGAACTGTGCAATACTTTGGTCTTTATAAAAAAAAGAAAATGACCATTTCAACCCTGTCCAACCATTTTCACATAATCCAGATAGTAGATGAGCTCCTTGCATAATGGATCACACTGCACTGACAAATTAACAAAACATGTTAATAACTATATGCAAACCATCAAGCCTTTCATTAAAACAAATAGTGTAGCTCTCCATGAAGGAAAGCCTTCTAGACAAATAGCAAATGAGCTGTTCTGCTTTGTAATCAGATATTGCCAATGGACAAGCCCAGTTTTTCCAGAATCCTATCAGTAGTAGGGTGACTTTTCCTGCCCTTATTCCTTCTATATTTATTGAGATACCACGCATTCCGTAGTGACACCTGCAAAGTAATTTGCTTAAGAAATGTAGCCTTAATCAATGAAAGACAAATATTTTAAATAAGTAAAAAATCGAATATGCAAATTAGCACAAGGAAGTGACAAATCTATGCAGTTTGACATTATCAAATCAAAATGTATGCTTGCTTGATGAGAAGAGAAGGGCGCTGTTTCAATTTCTCTTGGAGAGGATGCAATACAATTACAATTTGAAAAATCTTGGCAATAATACTGCACCTTTTAAATTACTTTTGCTGTCTGATGTCACAATGGCAGATGTTCTAGAACTTCTTTGGTTGAGATTCTAATCCGAAAATGGGGTTGTAGTTTTTTTTTCTAGATTTAATTGGGTTCATTTTGATTATTTATTAGATTTTTTAATTATGTTTTTAATTCTAGTGAGTTATTTATCAAAGGTTTATTAGCGTTACATGTGTTGTTTTTATTTTCCTTTGTTTTTCATTGTGGCATTACCTGTTTGACAGTTAGTATAGAATGGGGATGATTATGTTTAATTGCGAAATGATATACATGATCATTCATTTCAAATGTTTCAATAATTAGTTTTGGTATCTGCACTTATTGAAGCAATCACAGCTGTATCCTTTCCTCTATGTAACTTGTCTGCCGTCTTGTGCACCTTCTTGCTTGCCCTTAACACCAGCGGGTACTCACGTTTGAAAATGCAACTCAGATTGAGTTTTTTTCATTTTGTTTCATTGGTGGCCCTTTAGCAACTTTAGCACCACCTAAGAAGCACATGAATTGGTATTGACTGTTTAGAGAAAGGGGTGTGAAGAGGGCCTGGTGGCTATTGTGTAGGCAGAAAAAATTAGCAGCTGTCCGCAAGAAGCTTTGTTTCGTTCACATGTGGTGTGTGAGACCACATCGTTTTGGATCATAGTCTTGCTAAATAAACTGATAGGTACTGTGGATCTGAAAAAACATACAATGCGATTTCAAAAAAGCTAATAATGCCTGGTCGGTAGATCCAAGCGTGCCCTGCCCGTATTCCCTGTTCTGCTGATACCTGCATCTGGTGCAAGGTCCCCACTGAACTCTGGGCTGGTGAGGAGGGAGAATCAAAGGTGAAGAAGAAAATCACACTGGTTCCATTTGAACCTAATTGAAAACACTAACATTGGGCAATTCACATTATGCGCTGCTTTGGCAATGGAGTATTTCAGCACAGTTTCCTGGCTTTATTTGCCCCGGTTGATTCTCGTAGCACCTGGACTGTTCCAAATCTTCCCGTCTCCCTCACTTTCTCCATCACTCATCTTTTGCTCTGGATCCAGCTCCGGCAGGTACTTCTAAATATCCCTATACAGTCCTTGCAATCCCTGCCGATGCAGGTGTTGTTTCATGCACTGATGCTCCCTCAATTCAAGCCTTCCTGGCTTCCTGAGCTACTGTCATCTTCCCCTGGCCCTCAGCTGCCACACCTGGTCTACCTCTGTGTCTTTCTGGAACCGATAAAGTCCTGGTTCCTCAGCCCTGCCATTGCTGAAATTCCTTCCAGTTGTACTGGGTTAATTAGGGTATCAAGAAGTCTTGTTAATTGATGGCCATGCACTAAAAGAGACACCTTTTATGAAAATATAATAATTCTTGCACTCGGTTCCAATTTTGTAAAAAAATATGATTAGCAATATATTCTTGGAACTGTGCAATACTTTGGTCTTTATAAAAAAAAATTGACCATTTCAACCCTGTCCAACCATTTCCACATAATCCAGATAGTAGATGAGCTCCTTGTATCATGGATCACACTGCACTGACAAATTAACAAAACATGCTAATAACTATATGCAAACCATCAAACCTTTCATTAAAACAAATAGTGTAGCTCTCCATGAAGGAAAGCCTTCTAGACAAATAGCAAATGATCTGTTCTGCTTTGTAATCAGATATTGCCAATGGACAAGCCCAGTTTTTCCAGAATCCTATCAGTAGTAGGGTGACATTTCCTGCCCTTATTCCTTCTATATTTATTGAGATACCACGCATTCCGTAGTGACACCTGCAACGTAATTTGCTTAAGAAATGTAGCCTTAATCAATGAAAGACAAATATTTTAAATAAGTAAAAAATCGAATATGCAAATTAGCACAAGGAAGTGACAAATCTATGCAGTTTGACATTATCAAATCAAAATGTATGCTTGCTTGATGAGAAGAGAAGGGCACTGTTTCAATTTCTCTTGGAGAGGATGCAATACAATTACAATTTGAAAAATCTTGGCAATAATACTACACCTTTTAAATTACTTTTGCTGTCTGATGTCACAATGGCAGATGTTCTAGAACTTCTTTGGTTGAGATTCTAATCCGAAAATGGGGTTGTAGTTTTTTTTTCTAGATTTAATTGGGTTCATTTTGATTATTTATTAGATTTTTTAATTATGTTTTTAATTCTAGTGAGTTATTTATCAAAGGTTTATTAGCGTTACATGTGTTATTTTTATTTTCCTTTGTTTTTCATTGTGGCATTACCTGTTTGACAGTTAGTATAGAATGGGGATGATTATGTTTAATTGCGAAGTGATATACATGATCATTCATTTCAAATGTTTCAATAATTAGTTTTGGTATCTGCACTTATTGAAGCAATCACAGCTGTATCCTTTCCTCTATGTAACTTGTCTGCCATCTTGTGCACCTTCTTGCTTGCCCTCAACACCAGCGCGTACTCACGTTTGAAAATGCAACTCAGATTGAGTTTTTTTCATTTTGTTTCATTGGTGGCCCTTTAGCAACTTTAGCACCACCTAAGAAGCATATGAATTGGTATTGACTGTTTAGAGAAAGGGGTGTGAAGAGGGCCTGGTGGCTATTGTGTAGGCAGAAAAAATTAGCAGCTGTCCGCAAGAAGCTTCGTTTCGTTCACATGTGGTGTGTGAGACCACATCATTTTGGATCATAGTTTTGCTAAGTAAACTGATAGGTACTGTGGATCTGAAAAAACATACAATGCGATTTCAAAAAAGCTAATAATGCCTGGTCGGTAGATCCAAGTGTGCCCTGCCCGTATTCCCTGTTCTGCTGATACCTGCATCTGGTGCAAGGTCCCCACTGAACTCTGGGCTGGTGAGGAGGGAGAATCAAAGGTGAAGAAGAAAATCACACTGGTTCCATTTCAACCTAATTGAAAACACTAACATTGGGCAATTCACATTATGCGCTGCTTTGGCAATGGAGTATTTCAGCACAGTTTCCTGGCTTTATTTGCCCCGGTTGATTCTCGTAGCACCTGGGCTGTTCCAAATCTTCCAGTCTCCCTCACTTTCTCCATCACTCATCTTCTGCTCTGGATCCAGCTCCGGCAGGTGCTTCTAAATATCCCTATACAGTCCTTGCAATCCCTGCCGATGCAGGTGTTGTTTCATGCACTGATGCTCCCTCAATTCAAGCCTTCCTGGCTTCCTGAGCTACTGTCATCTTCCCCTGGCCCTCAGCTGCCACACCTGGTCTACCTCTGTGTCTTTCTGGAACCGATAAAGTCCTGGTTCCTCAGCCCTGCCATTGCTGAAATTCCTTCCAGTTGTACTGGGTTAATTAGGGTATCAAGAAGTCTTGTTAATTGATGGCCATGCACTAAAAGAGACAACTTTTATGAAAAATATAATCATTCTTGCACTCGGTTCCAATTTTGTAAAAAAATATGATTAGCAATATATTCTTGGAACTGTGCAATACTTTGGTCTTAATAAAAAAAAATTGACCATTTCAACCCTGTCCAACCATTTCCACATAATCCAGATAGTAGATGAGCTCCTTGTATCATGGATCACACTGCACTGACAAATTAACAAAACATGCTAATAACTATATGCAAACCATCAAACCTTTCATTAAAACAAATAGTGTAGCTCTCCATGAAGGAAAGCCTTCTAGACAAATAGCAAATGAGCTGTTCTGCTTTGTAATCAAAGATTGCCAATGGACAAGCCCAGTTTTTCCAGAATCCTATCAGTAGTAGGGTGACTTTTCCTGCCCTTATTCCTTCTATATTTATTGAGATACCACGCATTCCGTAGTGACACCTGCAAAGTAATTTGCTTAAGAAATGTAGCCTTAATCAATGAAAGACAAATATTTTAAATAAGTAAAAAATTGAATATGCAAATTAGCACAAGGAAGTGACAAATCTATGCAGTTTGACATTATCAAATCAAAATGTATACTTGCTTGATGAGAAGAGAAGGGCACTGTTTCAATTTCTCTTGGAGAGGATGCAATACAATTACAATTTGAAAAATCTTGGCAATAATACTGCACCTTTTAAATTACTTTTGCTGTCTGATGTCACAATGGCAGATGTTCTAGAATTTCTTTGGTTGAGATTCTAATCCGAAAATGGGGTTGTAGTGTTTTTTCTAGATTTAATTGGGTTCATTTTGATTATTTATTAGATTTTTTAATTATGTTTTTAATTCTAGTGAGTTATTTATCAAAGGTTTATTAGCGTTACATGTGTTATTTTTATTTTCCTTTGTTTTTCATTGTGGCATTACCTGTTTGACAGTTAGTATAGAATGGGGATGATTATGTTTAATTGCGAAATGATATACATGATCATACATTTCAAATGTTTCAATAATTAGTTTTGGTATCTGCACTTATTGAAGCAATCACATCTGTATCCTTTCCTCTATGTAACTTGTCTCCCATCTTGTGCACCTTCTTGCTTGCCCTCAACACCAGCGCGTACTCACGTTTGAAAATGCAACTCAGATTGAGTTTTTTTCATTTTGTTTCATTGGTGGCCCTTTAGCAACTTTAGCACCACCTAAGTAGCACATGAATTGGTATTGACTGTTTAGAGAAAGGGGTGTGAAGAGGGCCTGGTGGCTATTGTGTAGGCAGAAAAAATTAGCAGCTGTCCGCAAGAAGCTTCGTTTCGTTCACATGTGGTGTGTGAGACCACATCGTTTTGGATCATAGTCTTGCTAAGTAAACTGATATGTACTGTGGATCTGAAAAAACATACAATGCGATTTCAAAAAAGCTAATAATGCCTGGTCGGTAGATCCAAGTGTGCCCTGCCCGTATTCCCTGTTCTGCTGATACCTGCATCTGGTGCAAGGTCCCCACTGAACTCTGGGCTGGTGAGGAGGGAGAATCAAAGGTGAAGAAGAAAATCACACTGGTTCCATTTCAACCTAATTGAAAACACTAACATTGGACAATTCACATTATGCGCTGCTTTGGCAATGGAGTATTTAATCACAGTTTCCTGGCTTTATTTGCCCCGGTTGATTCTCGTAGCACCCGGGCTGTTCCAAATCTTCCCGTCTCCCTCACTATCTCCATCACTCATCTTCTGCTCTGGATCCTGCTCCGGCAGGTGCTTCTAAATATCCCTATACAGTCCTTGCAATCCCTGCCGATGCAGGTGTTGTTTCATGCACTGATGCTCTCTCAATTCAAGCCTTCCTGGCTCCCTGGGCTAGTGGCATCTTTGCCTGGCCCTCAGCTGCAACACCTGGTCTACCTCTGTGTCTTTCTGGAACCAATAAAGTTGTGGTTCCTCAGCCCTGCCATTGCTGAAATTCGTTCCAGTTGTACTGGGTTAATTAGGGTATCAAGAAGTCTTGTTAATTGATGGCCATGCACTAAAAGAGACAACTTTTATGAAAAATATAATAATTCTTGCACTCGGTTCCAATTTTGTAAAATAATATGATTAGCAATATATTCTTGGAACTGTGCAATACTTTGGTCTTAATAAAAAAAAATTGACCATTTCAACCCTGTCCAACCATTTCCACATAATCCAGATAGTAGATGAGCTCCTTGTATCATGGATCACACTGCACTGACAAATTAACAAAACATGCTAATAACTATATGCAAACCATCAAACCTTTCATTAAAACAAATAGTGTAGCTCTCCATGAAGGAAAGCCTTCTAGACAAATAGCAAATGAGCTGTTCTGCTTTGTAATCAAAGATTGCCAATGGACAAGCCCAGTTTTTCCAGCATCCTATCAGTAGTAGGGTGACTTTTCCTGCCCTTATTCCTTCTATATTTATTGAGATACCACGCATTCCGTAGTGACACCTGCAAAGTAATTTGCTTAAGAAATGTAGCCTTAATCAATGAAAGACAAATATTTTAAATAAGTAAAAAATTGAATATGCAAATTAGCACAAGGAAGTGACAAATCTATGCAGTTTGACATTATCAAATCAAAATGTATACTTGCTTGATGAGAAGAGAAGGGCACTGTTTCAATTTCTCTTGGAGAGGATGCAATACAATTACAATTTAAAAAATCTTGGCAATAATACTGCACCTTTTAAATTACTTTTGCTGTCTGATGTCACAATGGCAGATGTTCTAGAACTTCTTTGGTTGAGATTCTAATCCGAAAATGGGGTTGTAGTGTTTTTTCTAGATTTAATTTGGTTCATTTTGATTAGTTATTAGATTTTTTAATTATGTTTTTAATTCTAGTGAGTTATTTATCAAAGGTTTATTAGCGTTACATGTTTTATTTTTATTTTCCTTTGTTTTTCATTGTGGCATTACCTGTTTGACAGTTAGTATAGAATGGGGATGATTATGTTTAATTGCGAAATGATATACATGATCATACATTTCAAATGTTTCAATAATTAGTTTTGGTATCTGCACTTATTGAAGCAATCACATCTGTATCCTTTCCTCTATGTAACTTGTCTCCCATCGTGTGCACCTTCTTGCTTGCCCTCAACACCAGCGCGTACTCACGTTTGAAAATGCAACTCAGATTGAGTTTTTTTCATTTTGTTTCATTGGTGGCCCTTTAGCAACTTTAGCACCACCTAAGAAGCATATGAATTGGTATTGACTGTTTAGAGAAAGGGGTGTGAAGAGGGCCTGGTGGCTATTGTGTAGGCAGAAAAAATTAGCAGCTGTCCGCAAGAAGCTTCGTTTCGTTCACATGTGGTGTGTGAGACCACATCGTTTTGGATCATAGTCTTGCTAAGTAAACTGATATGTACTGTGGATCTGAAAAAACATACAATGCGATTTCAAAAAAGCTAATAATGCCTGGTCGGTAGATCCAAGTGTGCCCTGCCCGTATTCCCTGTTCTGCTGATACCTGCATCTGGTGCAAGGTCCCCACTGAACTCTGGGCTGGTGAGGAGGGAGAATCAAAGGTGAAGAAGAAAATCACACTGGTTCCATTTCAACCTAATTGAAAACACTAACATTGGACAATTCACATTATGCGCTGCTTTGGCAATGGAGTATTTAATCACAGTTTCCTGGCTTTATTTGCCCCGGTTGATTCTCGTAGCACCCGGGCTGTTCCAAATCTTCCCGTCTCCCCCACTATCTCCATCACTCATCTTCTGCTCTGGATCCTGCTCCGGCAGGTGCTTCTAAATATCCCTATACAGTCCTTGCAATCCCTGCCGATGCAGGTGTTGTTTCATGCACTGATGCTCTCTCAATTCAAGCCTTCCTGGCTCCCTGGGCTAGTGGCATCTTTGCCTGGCCCTCAGCTGCAACACCTGGTCTACCTCTGTGTCTTTCTGGAACCAATAAAGTTGTGGTTCCTCAGCCCTGCCATTGCTGAAATTCGTTCCAGTTGTACTGGGTTAATTAGGGTATCAAGAAGTCTTGTTAATTGATGGCCATGCACTAAAAGAGACAACTTTTATGAAAAATATAATAATTCTTGCACTCGGTTCCAATTTTGTAAAATAATATGATTAGCAATATATTCTTGGAACTGTGCAATACTTTGGTCTTAATAAAAAAAAATTGACCATTTCAACCCTGTCCAACCATTTCCACATAATCCAGATAGTAGATGAGCTCCTTGTATCATGGATCACACTGCACTGACAAATTAACAAAACATGCTAATAACTATATGCAAACCATCAAACCTTTCATTAAAACAAATAGTGTAGCTCTCCATGAAGGAAAGCCTTCTAGACAAATAGCAAATGAGCTGTTCTGCTTTGTAATCAAAGATTGCCAATGGACAAGCCCAGTTTTTCCAGCATCCTATCAGTAGTAGGGTGACTTTTCCTGCCCTTATTCCTTCTATATTTATTGAGATACCACGCATTCCGTAGTGACACCTGCAAAGTAATTTGCTTAAGAAATGTAGCCTTAATCAATGAAAGACAAATATTTTAAATAAGTAAAAAATTGAATATGCAAATTAGCACAAGGAAGTGACAAATCTATGCAGTTTGACATTATCAAATCAAAATGTATACTTGCTTGATGAGAAGAGAAGGGCACTGTTTCAATTTCTCTTGGAGAGGATGCAATACAATTACAATTTAAAAAATCTTGGCAATAATACTGCACCTTTTAAATTACTTTTGCTGTCTGATGTCACAATGGCAGATGTTCTAGAACTTCTTTGGTTGAGATTCTAATCCGAAAATGGGGTTGTAGTGTTTTTTCTAGATTTAATTTGGTTCATTTTGATTAGTTATTAGATTTTTTAATTATGTTTTTAATTCTAGTGAGTTATTTATCAAAGGTTTATTAGCGTTACATGTTTTATTTTTATTTTCCTTTGTTTTTCATTGTGGCATTACCTGTTTGACAGTTAGTATAGAATGGGGATGATTATGTTTAATTGCGAAATGATATACATGATCATACATTTCAAATGTTTCAATAATTAGTTTTGGTATCTGCACTTATTGAAGCAATCACATCTGTATCCTTTCCTCTATGTAACTTGTCTCCCATCGTGTGCACCTTCTTGCTTGCCCTCAACACCAGCGCGTACTCACGTTTGAAAATGCAACTCAGATTGAGTTTTTTTCATTTTGTTTCATTGGTGGCCCTTTAGCAACTTTAGCACCACCTAAGAAGCACATGAATTGGTATTGACTGTTTAGAGAAAGGGGTGTGAAGAGGGCCTGGTGGCTATTGTGTAGGCAGAAAAAATTAGCAGCTGTCCGCAAGAAGCTTCGTTTCGTTCACATGTGGTGTGTGAGACCACATCGTTTTGGATCATAGTCTTGCTAAGTAAACTGATATGTACTGTGGATCTGAAAAAACATACAATGCGATTTCAAAAAAGCTAATAATGCCTGGTCGGTAGATCCAAGTGTGCCCTGCCCGTATTCCCTGTTCTGCTGATACCTGCATCTGGTGCAAGGTCCCCACTGAACTCTGGGCTGGTGAGGAGGGAGAATCAAAGGTGAAGAAGAAAATCACACTGGTTCCATTTCAACCTAATTGAAAACACTAACATTGGACAATTCACATTATGCGCTGCTTTGGCAATGGAGTATTTAATCACAGTTTCCTGGCTTTATTTGCCCCGGTTGATTCTCGTAGCACCCGGGCTGTTCCAAATCTTCCCGTCTCCCTCACTTTCTCCATCACTCATCTTCTGCTCTGGATCCTGCTCCGGCAGGTGCTTCTAAATATCCCTATACAGTCCTTGCAATCCCTGCCGATGCAGGTGTTGTTTCATGCACTGATGCTCTCTCAATTCAAGCCTTCCTGGCTCCCTGGGCTAGTGGCATCTTTGCCTGGCCCTCAGCTGCAACACCTGGTCTACCTCTGTGTCTTTCTGGAACCAATAAAGTTGTGGTTCCTCAGCCCTGCCATTGCTGAAATTCGTTCCAGTTGTACTGGGTTAATTAGGGTATCAAGAAGTCTTGTTAATTGATGGCCATGCACTAAAAGAGACAACTTTTATGAAAAATATAATAATTCTTGCACTCGGTTCCAATTTTGTAAAATAATATGATTAGCAATATATTCTTGGAACTGTGCAATACTTTGGTCTTTATAAAAAAAAATTGACCATTTCAACCCTGTCCAACTATTTCCACATAATCCAGATAGTAGATGAGCTCCTTGCATCATGGATCACACTGCACTGACAAATTAGCAAAACATGCTAATAACTATATGCAAACCATCAAACCTTTCATTAAAACAAATAGTGTAGCTCTCCATGAAGGAAAGCCTTCTAGACAAATAGCAAATGAGCTGTTCTGCTTTGTAATCAGAGATTGCCAATGGACAAGCCCAGTTTTTCCAGAATCCTATCAGTAGTAGGGTGACTTTTCCTGCCCTTATTCCTTCTATATTTATTGAGATACCACGCATTCCGTAGTGACACCTGCAAAGTAATTTGCTTAAGAAATGTAGCCTTAATCAATGAAAGAAAAATATTTTAAATAAGTAAAAAATCGAATATGCAAATTAGCACAAGGAAATGACAAATCTATGCAGTTTGACATTATCAAATCAAAATGTATGCTTGCTTGATGAGAAGAGAAGAGCGCTGTTTCAATTTCTCTTGGAGAGGATGTAATACAATTACAATTTGAAAAATCTTGGCAATAATACTGCACCTTTTAAATTACTTTTGCTGTCTGATGTCACAATGGCAGATGTTCTAGAACTTCTTTGGTTGAGATTCTAATCCGAAAATGGGGTTGTAGTTTTTTTTCTAGATTTAATTGGGTTCATTTTGATTATTTATTAGATTTTTTAATTATGTTTTTAATTCTAGTGAGTTATTTATCAAAGGTTTATTAGCGTTACATGTGTTATTTTTATTTTCCTTTGTTTTTCATTGTGGCATTACCTGTTTGACAGTTAGTATAGAATGGGGATGATTATATTTAATTGCGAAATGATATACATGATCATTCATTTCAAATGTTTCAATAATTTGTTTTGGTATCTGCACTTATTGAAGCAATCACAGCTGTATCCTTTCCTCTATGTAACTTGTCTGCCATCTTGTGCACCTTCTTGCTTGCCCTTAACATCAGCGGGTACTCACGTTTGAAAATGCAACTCAGATTGAGTTTTTTTCATTTTGTTTCATTGGTGGCCCTTTAGCAACTTTAGCACCACCTAAGAAGCACATGAATTGGTATTGACTGTTTAGAGAAAGGGGTGTGAAGAGGGCCTGGTGGCTATTGTGTAGGCAGAAAAAATTAGCAGCTGTCCGCAAGAAGCTTTGTTTCGTTCACATGTGGTGTGTGAGACCACATTGTTTTGGATCATAGTCTTGCTAAGTAAACTGATAGGTACTGTGGATCTGAAAAAACATACAATGCGATTTCAAAAAAGCTAATAATGCCTGGTCGGTAGATCCAAGTGTGCCCTGCCCGTATTCCCTGTTCTGCTGATACCTGCATCTGGTGCAAGGTCCCCACTGAACTCTGGGCTGGTGAGGAGGGAGAATCAAAGGTGAAGAAGAAAATCACACTGGTTCCATTTCAACCTAATTGAAAACACTAACATTGGGCAATTCACATTATGCGCTGCTTTTGCAATGGAGTATTTCAGCACAGTTTCCTGGCTTTATTTGCCCCGGTTGATTCTCGTAGCACCTGGGCTGTTCCAAATCTTCCAGTCTCCCTCACTTTCTCCATCACTCATCTTCTGCTCTGGATCCAGCTCCGGCAGGTGCTTCTAAATATCCCTATACAGTCCTTGCAATCCCTGCCGATGCAGGTGTTGTTTCATGCACTGATGCTCCCTCAATTCAAGCCTTCCTGGCTTCCTGAGCTACTGTCATCTTCCCCTGGCCCTCAGCTGCCACACCTGGTCTACCTCTGTGTCTTTCTGGAACCGATAAAGTCCTGGTTCCTCAGCCCTGCCATTGCTGAAATTCCTTCCAGTTGTACTGGGTTAATTAGGGTATCAAGAAGTCTTGTTAATTGATGGCCATGCACTAAAAGAGACACCTTTTATGAAAAATATTATAATTCTTGCACTCGGTTCCAATTTTGTAAAAAAATATGATTAGCAATATATTCTTGGAACTGTGCAATACTTTGGTCTTTATATAAAAACAAAAATGACCATTTCAACCCTGTCCAACCATTTTCACATAATCCAGATAGTAGATGAGCTCCTTGCATCATGGATCACACTGCACTGACAAATTAACAAAACATGTTAATAACTATATGCAAATCATCAAACCTTTCATTAAAACAAATAGTGTAGCTCTCCATGAAGGAAAGCCTTCTAGACAAATAGCAAATGAGCTGTTCTGCTTTGTAATCAGAGATTGCCAATGGACAAGCCCAGTTTTTCCAGAATCCTATCAGTAGTAGGGTGACTTTTCCTGCCCTTATTCCTTCTATATTTATTGAGATACCACGCATTCCGTAGTGACACCTGCAAAGTAATTTGCTTAAGAAATGTAGCCTTAATCAATGAAAGACAAATATTTTAAATAAGTAAAAAATTGAATATGCAAATTAGCACAAGGAAGTGACAAATCTATGCAGTTTGACATTATCAAATCAAAATGTATGCTTGCTTGATGAGAAGAGAAGGGCACTGTTTCAATTTCTCTTGGAGAGGATGCAATACAATTACAATTTGAAAAATCTTGGCAATAATACTACACCTTTTAAATTACTTTTGCTGTCTGATGTCACAATGGCAGATGTTCTAGAACTTCTTTGGTTGAGATTCTAATCCGAAAATGGGGTTGTAGTTTTTTTTCTAGATTTAATTGGGTTCATTTTGATTATTTATTAGATTTTTTAATTATGTTTTTAATTCTAGTGAGTTATTTATCAAAGGTTTATTAGCGTTACATGTGTTATTTTTATTTTCCTTTGTTTTTCATTGTGGCATTACCTGTTTGACAGTTAGTATAGAATGGGGATGATTATGTTTAATTGCGAAATGATATACATGATCATTCATTTCAAATGTTTCAATAATTAGTTTTGCTATCTGCACTTATTGAAGCAATCACAGCTGTATCCTTTCCTCTATGTAACTTGTCTGCCATCTTGTGCACCTTCTTGCTTGCCCTCAACACCAGCGCGTACTCACGTTTGAAAATGCAACTCAGATTGAGTTTTTTTCATTTTGTTTCATTGGTGGCCCTTTAGCAACTTTAGCACCACCTAAGAAGCATATGAATTGGTATTGACTGTTTAGAGAAAGGGGTGTGAAGAGGGCCTGGTGGCTATTGTGTAGGCAGAAAAAATTAGCAGCTGTCCGCAAGAAGCTTCGTTTCGTTCACATGTGGTGTGTGAGACCACATCATTTTGGATCATAGTTTTGCTAAGTAAACTGATAGGTACTGTGGATCTGAAAAAACATACAATGCGATTTCAAAAAAGCTAATAATGCCTGGTCGGTAGATCCAAGTGTGCCCTGCCCGTATTCCCTGTTCTGCTGATACCTGCATCTGGTGCAAGGTCCCCACTGAACTCTGGGCTGGTGAGGAGGGAGAATCAAAGGTGAAGAAGAAAATCACACTGGTTCCATTTCAACCTAATTGAAAACACTAACATTGGGCAATTCACATTATGCGCTGCTTTGGCAATGGAGTATTTCAGCACAGTTTCCTGGCTTTATTTGCCCCGGTTGATTCTCGTAGCACCTGGGCTGTTCCAAATCTTCCAGTCTCCCTCACTTTCTCCATCACTCATCTTCTGCTCTGGATCCAGCTCCGGCAGGTGCTTCTAAATATCCCTATACAGTCCTTGCAATCCCTGCCGATGCAGGTGTTGTTTCATGCACTGATGCTCCCTCAATTCAAGCCTTCCTGGCTTCCTGAGCTACTGTCATCTTCCCCTGGCCCTCAGCTGCCACACCTGGTCTACCTCTGTGTCTTTCTGGAACCGATAAAGTCCTGGTTCCTCAGCCCTGCCATTGCTGAAATTCCTTCCAGTTGTACTGGGTTAATTAGGGTATCAAGAAGTCTTGTTAATTGATGGCCATGCACTAAAAGAGACAACTTTTATGAAAAATATAATCATTCTTGCACTCGGTTCCAATTTTGTAAAAAAATATGATTAGCAATATATTCTTGGAACTGTGCAATACTTTGGTCTTAATAAAAAAAAATTGACCATTTCAACCCTGTCCAACCATTTCCACATAATCCAGATAGTGGATGAGCTCCTTGTATCATGGATCACACTGCACTGACAAATTAACAAAACATGCTAATAACTATATGCAAACCATCAAACCTTTCATTAAAACAAGTAGTGTAGCTCTCCATGAAGGAAAGCCTTCTAGACAAATAGCAAATGAGCTGTTCTGCTTTGTAATCAGAGATTGCCAATGGACAAGCCCAGTTTTTCCAGAATCCTATCAGTAGTAGGGTGACTTTTCCTGCCCTTATTCCTTCTATATTTATTGAGATACCACGCATTCCGTAGTGACACCTGCAAAGTAATTTGCTTAAGAAATGTAGCCTTAATCAATGAAAGACAAATATTTTAAATAAGTAAAAAATTGAATATGCAAATTAGCACAAGGAAGTGACAAATCTATGCAGTTTGACATTATCAAATCAAAATGTATGCTTGCTTGATGAGAAGAGAAGGGCACTGTTTCAATTTCTCTTGGAGAGGATGCAATACAATTACAATTTGAAAAATCTTGGCAATAATACTACACCTTTTAAATTACTTTTGCTGTCTGATGTCACAATGGCAGATGTTCTAGAACTTCTTTGGTTGAGATTCTAATCCGAAAATGGGGTTGTAGTGTTTTTTCTAGATTTAATTGGGTTCATTTTGATTATTTATTAGATTTTTTAATTATGTTTTTAATTCTAGTGAGTTATTTATCAAAGGTTTATTAGCGTTACATGTGTTATTTTTATTTTCCTTTGTTTTTCATTGTGGCATTACCTGTTTGACAGTTAGTATAGAATGGGGATGATTATGTTTAATTGCGAAATGATATACATGATCATTCATTTCAAATGTTTCAATAATTAGTTTTGCTATCTGCACTTATTGAAGCAATCACAGCTGTATCCTTTCCTCTATGTAACTTGTCTGCCATCTTGTGCACCTTCTTGCTTGCCCTCAACACCAGCGCGTACTCACGTTTGAAAATGCAACTCAGATTGAGTTTTTTTCATTTTGTTTCATTGGTGGCCCTTTAGCAACTTTAGCACCACCTAAGAAACATATGAATTGGTATTGACTGTTTAGAGAAAGGGGTGTGAAGAGGGCCTGGTGGCTATTGTGTAGGCAGAAAAAATTAGCAGCTGTCCGCAAGAAGCTTCGTTTCGTTCACATGTGGTGTGTGAGACCACATCATTTTGGATCATAGTTTTGCTAAGTAAACTGATATGTACTGTGGATCTGAAAAAACATACAATGCGATTTCAAAAAAGCTAATAATGCCTGGTCGGTAGATCCAAGTGTGCCCTGCCCGTATTCCCTGTTCTGCTGATACCTGCATCTGGTGCAAGGTCCCCACTGAACTCTGGGCTGGTGAGGAGGGAGAATCAAAGGTGAAGAAGAAAATCACACTGGTTCCATTTGAACCTAATTGAAAACACTAACATTGGACAATTCACATTATGCGCTGCTTTGGCAATGGAGTATTTAATCACAGTTTCCTGGCTTTATTTGCCCCGGTTGATTCTCGTAGCACCCGGGCTGTTCCAAATCTTCCCGTCTCCCTCACTTTCTCCATCACTCATCTTCTGATCTGGATCCTGCTCCGGCAGGTGCTTCTAAATATCCCTATACAGTCCTTGCAATCCCTGCCGATGCAGGTGTTGTTTCATGCACTGATGCTCTCTCAATTCAAGCCTTCCTGGCTCCCTGGGCTAGTGGCATCTTTGCCTGGCCCTCAGCTGCAACACCTGGTCTACCTCTGTGTCTTTCTGGAACCAATAAAGTTGTGGTTCCTCAGCCCTGCCATTGCTGAAATTCGTTCCAGTTGTACTGGGTTAATTAGGGTATCAAGAAGTCTTGTTAATTGATGGCCATGCACTAAAAGAGACAACTTTTATGAAAAATATAATAATTCTTGCACTCGGTTCCAATTTTGTAAAATAATATGATTAGCAATATATTCTTGGAACTGTGCAATACTTTGGTCTTTATAAAAAAAAATTGACCATTTCAACCCTGTCCAACCATTTCCACATAATCCAGATAGTAGATGAGCTCCTTGCATCATGGATCACACTGCACTGACAAATTAACAAAACATGCTAATAACTATATGCAAACCATCAAACCTTTCATTAAAACAAATAGTGTAGCTCTCCATGAAGGAAAGCCTTCTAGACAAATAGCAAATGAGCTGTTCTGCTTTGTAATCAGAGAGTGCCAATGGACAAGCCCAGTTTTTCCAGAATCCTATCAGTAGTAGGGTGACTTTTCCTGCCCTTATTCCTTCTATATTTATTGAGATACCACGCATTCCGTAGTGACACCTGCAAAGTAATTTGCTTAAGAAATGTAGCCTTAATCAATCAAAGAAAAATATTTTAAATAAGTAAAAAATCGAATATGCAAATTAGCACAAGGAAATGACAAATCTATGCAGTTTGACATTATCAAATCAAAATGTATGCTTGCTTGATGAGAAGAGAAGAGCGCTGTTTCAATTTCTCTTGGAGAGGATGTAATACAATTACAATTTGAAAAATCTTGGCAATAATACTGCACCTTTTAAATTACTTTTGCTGTCTGATGTCACAATGGCAGATGTTCTAGAACTTCTTTGGTTGAGATTCTAATCCGAAAATGGGGTTGTAGTTTTTTTTCTAGATTTAATTGGGTTCATTTTGATTATTTATTAGATTTTTTAATTATGTTTTTAATTCTAGTGAGTTATTTATCAAAGGTTTATTAGCGTTACATGTGTTATTTTTATTTTCCTTTGTTTTTCATTGTGGCATTACCTGTTTGACAGTTAGTATAGAATGGGGATGATTATATTTAATTGCGAAATGATATACATGATCATTCATTTCAAATGTTTCAATAATTAGTTTTGGTATCTGCACTTATTGAAGCAATCACAGCTGTATCCTTTCCTCTATGTAACTTGTCTGCCATCTTGTGCACCTTCTTGCTTGCCCTTAACACCAGCGCGTACTCACGTTTGAAAATGCAACTCAGATTGAGTTTTTTTCATTTTGTTTCATTGGTGGCCCTCTAGCAACTTTAGCACCACCTAAGAAGCACATGAATTGGTATTGACTGTTTAGAGAAAGGGGTGTGAAGAGGGCCTGGTGGCTATTGTGTAGGCAGAAAAAATTAGCAGCTGTCCGCAAGAAGCTTCGTTTCGTTCACATGTGGTGTGTGAGACCACATCGTTTTGGATCATAGTCTTGCTAAGTAAACTGATATGTACTGTGGATCTGAAAAAACATACAATGCGATTTCAAAAAAGCTAATAATGCCTGGTCGGTAGATCCAAGTGTGCCCTGCCCGTATTCCCTGTTCTGCTGATACCTGCATCTGGTGCAAGGTCCCCACTGAACTCTGGGCTGGTGAGGAGGGAGAATCAAAGGTGAAGAAGAAAATCACACTGGTTCCATTTGAACCTAATTGAAAACACTAACATTGGACAATTCACATTATGCGCTGCTTTGGCAATGGAGTATTTAATCACAGTTTCCTGGCTTTATTTGCCCCGGTTGATTCTCGTAGCACCCGGGCTGTTCCAAATCTTCCCGTCTCCCTCACTTTCTCCATCACTCATCTTCTGATCTGGATCCTGCTCCGGCAGGTGCTTCTAAATATCCCTATACAGTCCTTGCAATCCCTGCCGATGCAGGTGTTGTTTCATGCACTGATGCTCTCTCAATTCAAGCCTTCCTGGCTCCCTGGGCTAGTGGCATCTTTGCCTGGCCCTCAGCTGCAACACCTGGTCTACCTCTGTGTCTTTCTGGAACCAATAAAGTTGTGGTTCCTCAGCCCTGCCATTGCTGAAATTCGTTCCAGTTGTACTGGGTTAATTAGGGTATCAAGAAGTCTTGTTAATTGATGGCCATGCACTAAAAGAGACAACTTTTATGAAAAATATAATAATTCTTGCACTCGGTTCCAATTTTGTAAAATAATATGATTAGCAATATATTCTTGGAACTGTGCAATACTTTGGTCTTTATAAAAAAAAATTGACCATTTCAACCCTGTCCAACCATTTCCACATAATCCAGATAGTAGATGAGCTCCTTGCATCATGGATCACACTGCACTGACAAATTAACAAAACATGCTAATAACTATATGCAAACCATCAAACCTTTCATTAAAACAAATAGTGTAGCTCTCCATGAAGGAAAGCCTTCTAGACAAATAGCAAATGAGCTGTTCTGCTTTGTAATCAGAGAGTGCCAATGGACAAGCCCAGTTTTTCCAGAATCCTATCAGTAGTAGGGTGACTTTTCCTGCCCTTATTCCTTCTATATTTATTGAGATACCACGCATTCCGTAGTGACACCTGCAAAGTAATTTGCTTAAGAAATGTAGCCTTAATCAATCAAAGAAAAATATTTTAAATAAGTAAAAAATCGAATATGCAAATTAGCACAAGGAAATGACAAATCTATGCAGTTTGACATTATCAAATCAAAATGTATGCTTGCTTGATGAGAAGAGAAGAGCGCTGTTTCAATTTCTCTTGGAGAGGATGTAATACAATTACAATTTGAAAAATCTTGGCAATAATACTGCACCTTTTAAATTACTTTTGCTGTCTGATGTCACAATGGCAGATGTTCTAGAACTTCTTTGGTTGAGATTCTAATCCGAAAATGGGGTTGTAGTTTTTTTTCTAGATTTAATTGGGTTCATTTTGATTATTTATTAGATTTTTTAATTATGTTTTTAATTCTAGTGAGTTATTTATCAAAGGTTTATTAGCGTTACATGTGTTATTTTTATTTTCCTTTGTTTTTCATTGTGGCATTACCTGTTTGACAGTTAGTATAGAATGGGGATGATTATATTTAATTGCGAAATGATATACATGATCATTCATTTCAAATGTTTCAATAATTAGTTTTGGTATCTGCACTTATTGAAGCAATCACAGCTGTATCCTTTCCTCTATGTAACTTGTCTGCCATCTTGTGCACCTTCTTGCTTGCCCTTAACACCAGCGCGTACTCACGTTTGAAAATGCAACTCAGATTGAGTTTTTTTCATTTTGTTTCATTGGTGGCCCTCTAGCAACTTTAGCACCACCTAAGAAGCACATGAATTGGTATTGACTGTTTAGAGAAAGGGGTGTGAAGAGGGCCTGGTGGCTATTGTGTAGGCAGAAAAAATTAGCAGCTGTCCGCAAGAAGCTTCGTTTCGTTCACATGTGGTGTGTGAGACCACATCGTTTTGGATCATAGTCTTGCTAAGTAAACTGATATGTACTGTGGATCTGAAAAAACATACAATGCGATTTCAAAAAAGCTAATAATGCCTGGTCGGTAGATCCAAGTGTGCCCTGCCCGTATTCCCTGTTCTGCTGATACCTGCATCTGGTGCAAGGTCCCCACTGAACTCTGGGCTGGTGAGGAGGGAGAATCAAAGGTGAAGAAGAAAATCACACTGGTTCCATTTGAACCTAATTGAAAACACTAACATTGGACAATTCACATTATGCGCTGCTTTGGCAATGGAGTATTTAATCACAGTTTCCTGGCTTTATTTGCCCCGGTTGATTCTCGTAGCACCCGGGCTGTTCCAAATCTTCCCGTCTCCCTCACTTTCTCCATCACTCATCTTCTGCTCTGGATCCTGCTCCGGCAGGTGCTTCTAAATATCCCTATACAGTCCTTGCAATCCCTGCCGATGCAGGTGTTGTTTCATGCACTGATGCTCTCTCAATTCAAGCCTTCCTGGCTCCCTGGGCTAGTGGCATCTTTGCCTGGCCCTCAGCTGCAACACCTGGTCTACCTCTGTGTCTTTCTGGAACCAATAAAGTTGTGGTTCCTCAGCCCTGCCATTGCTGAAATTCCTTCCAGTTGTCCTGGGTTAATTAGGGTATCAAGAAGTCTTGTTAATTGATGGCCATGCACTAAAAGAGACAACTTTTATGAAACATATAATAATTCTTGCACTCGGTTCCAATTTTGTAAAATAATATGATTAGCAATATATTCTTGGAACTGTGCAATACTTTGGTCTTTATAAAAAAAAATTGACCATTTCAACCCTGTCCAACCATTTCCACATAATCCAGATAGTAGATGAGCTCCTTGCATCATGGATCACACTGCACTGACAAATTAACAAAACATGCTAATAACTATATGCAAACCATCAAACCTTTCATTAAAACAAATAGTGTAGCTCTCCATGAAGGAAAGCCTTCTAGACAAATAGCAAATGAGCTGTTCTGCTTTGTAATCAGAGATTGCCAATGGACAAGCCCAGTTTTTCCAGAATCCTATCAGTAGTAGGGTGACTTTTCCTGCCCTTATTCCTTCTATATTTATTGAGATACCACGCATTCCGTAGTGACACCTGCAAAGTAATTTGCTTAAGAAATGTAGCCTTAATCAATGAAAGACAAATATTTTAAATAAGTAAAAAATCGAATATGCAAATTAGCACAAGGAAGTGACAAATCTATGCAGTTTGACATTATCAAATCAAAATGTATGCTTGCTTGATGAGAAGAGAAGGGCACTGTTTCAATTTCTCTTGGAGAGGATGCAATACAATTACAATTTGAAAAATCTTGGCAATAATACTGCACCTTTTAAATTACTTTTGCTGTCTGATGTCACAATGGCAGATGTTCTAGAACTTCTTTGGTTGAGATTCTAATCCGAAAATGGGGTTGTAGTTTTTTTTCTAGATTTAATTGGGTTCATTTTGATTATTTATTAGATTTTTTAATTATGTTTTTAATTCTAGTGAGTTATTTATCAAATGTTTATTAGCGTTACATGTGTTATTTTTATTTTCCTTTGTTTTTCATTGTGGCATTACCTGTTTGACAGTTAGTATAGAATGGGGATGATTATGTTTAATTGCGAAATGATATACATGATCATTCATTTCAAATGTTTCAATAATTAGTTTTGCTATCTGCACTTATTGAAGCAATCACAGCTGTATCCTTTCCTCTATGTAACTTGTCTGCCATCTTGTGCACCTTCTTGCTTGCCCTCAACACCAGCGCGTACTCACGTTTGAAAATGCAACTCAGATTGAGTTTTTTTCATTTTGTTTCATTGGTGGCCCTTTAGCAACTTTAGCACCACCTAAGAAGCATATGAATTGGTATTGACTGTTTAGAGAAAGGGGTGTGAAGAGGGCCTGGTGGCTATTGTGTAGGCAGAAAAAATTAGCAGCTGTCCGCAAGAAGCTTCGTTTCGTTCACATGTGGTGTGTGAGACCACATCATTTTGGATCATAGTTTTGCTAAGTAAACTGATAGGTACTGTGGATCTGAAAAAACATACAATGCGATTTCAAAAAAGCTAATAATGCCTGGTCGGTAGATCCAAGTGTGCCCTGCCCGTATTCCCTGTTCTGCTGATACCTGCATCTGGTGCAAGGTCCCCACTGAACTCTGGGCTGGTGAGGAGGGAGAATCAAAGGTGAAGAAGAAAATCACACTGGTTCCATTTCAACCTAATTGAAAACACTAACATTGGGCAATTCACATTATGCGCTGCTTTGGCAATGGAGTATTTCAGCACAGTTTCCTGGCTTTATTTGCCCCGGTTGATTCTCGTAGCACCTGGGCTGTTCCAAATCTTCCAGTCTCCCTCACTTTCTCCATCACTCATCTTCTGCTCTGGATCCAGCTCCGGCAGGTGCTTCTAAATATCCCTATACAGTCCTTGCAATCCCTGCCGATGCAGGTGTTGTTTCATGCACTGATGCTCCCTCAATTCAAGCCTTCCTGGCTTCCTGAGCTACTGTCATCTTCCCCTGGCCCTCAGCTGCCACACCTGGTCTACCTCTGTGTCTTTCTGGAACCGATAAAGTCCTGGTTCCTCAGCCCTGCCATTGCTGAAATTCCTTCCAGTTGTACTGGGTTAATTAGGGTATCAAGAAGTCTTGTTAATTGATGGCCATGCACTAAAAGAGACAACTTTTATGAAAAATATAATCATTCTTGCACTCGGTTCCAATTTTGTAAAAAAATATGATTAGCAATATATTCTTGGAACTGTGCAATACTTTGGTCTTAATAAAAAAAAATTGACCATTTCAACCCTGTCCAACCATTTCCACATAATCCAGATAGTAGATGAGCTCCTTGTATCATGGATCACACTGCACTGACAAATTAACAAAACATGCTAATAACTATATGCAAACCATCAAACCTTTCATTAAAACAAATAGTGTAGCTCTCCATGAAGGAAAGCCTTCTAGACAAATAGCAAATGAGCTGTTCTGCTTTGTAATCAAAGATTGCCAATGGACAAGCCCAGTTTTTCCAGCATCCTATCAGTAGTAGGGTGACTTTTCCTGCCCTTATTCCTTCTATATTTATTGAGATACCACGCATTCCGTAGTGACACCTGCAAAGTAATTTGCTTAAGAAATGTAGCCTTAATCAATGAAAGACAAATATTTTAAATAAGTAAAAAATTGAATATGCAAATTAGCACAAGGAAGTGACAAATCTATGCAGTTTGACATTATCAAATCAAAATGTATACTTGCTTGATGAGAAGAGAAGGGCACTGTTTCAATTTCTCTTGGAGAGGATGCAATACAATTACAATTTGAAAAATCTTGGCAATAATACTGCACCTTTTAAATTACTTTTGCTGTCTGATGTCACAATGGCAGATGTTCTAGAACTTCTTTGGTTGAGATTCTAATCCGAAAATGGGGTTGTAGTGTTTTTTCTAGATTTAATTGGGTTCATTTTGATTATTTATTAGATTTTTTAATTATGTTTTTAATTCTAGTGAGTTATTTATCAAAGGTTTATTAGCGTTACATGTGTTATTTTTATTTTCCTTTGTTTTTCATTGTGGCATTACCTGTTTGACAGTTAGTATAGAATGGGGATGATTATGTTTAATTGCGAAATGATATACATGATCATACATTTCAAATGTTTCAATAATTAGTTTTGGTATCTGCACTTATTGAAGCAATCACATCTGTATCCTTTCCTCTATGTAACTTGTCTCCCATCTTGTGCACCTTCTTGCTTGCCCTCAACACCAGCGCGTACTCACGTTTGAAAATGCAACTCAGATTGAGTTTTTTTCATTTTGTTTCATTGGTGGCCCTTTAGCAACTTTAGCACCACCTAAGAAGCACATGAATTGGTATTGACTGTTTAGAGAAAGGGGTGTGAAGAGGGCCTGGTGGCTATTGTGTAGGCAGAAAAAATTAGCAGCTGTCCGCAAGAAGCTTCGTTTCGTTCACATGTGGTGTGTGAGACCACATCGTTTTGGATCATAGTCTTGCTAAGTAAACTGATATGTACTGTGGATCTGAAAAAACATACAATGCGATTTCAAAAAAGCTAATAATGCCTGGTCGGTAGATCCAAGTGTGCCCTGCCCGTATTCCCTGTTCTGCTGATACCTGCATCTGGTGCAAGGTCCCCACTGAACTCTGGGCTGGTGAGGAGGGAGAATCAAAGGTGAAGAAGAAAATCACACTGGTTCCATTTCAACCTAATTGAAAACACTAACATTGGACAATTCACATTATGCGCTGCTTTGGCAATGGAGTATTTAATCACAGTTTCCTGGCTTTATTTGCCCCGGTTGATTCTCGTAGCACCCGGGCTGTTCCAAATCTTCCCGTCTCCCTCACTTTCTCCATCACTCATCTTCTGCTCTGGATCCTGCCCCGGCAGGTGCTTCTAAATATCCCTATACAGTCCTTGCAATCCCTGCCGATGCAGGTGTTGTTTCATGCACTGATGCTCCCTCAATTCAAGCCTTCCTGGCTTCCTGAGCTACTGTCATCTTCCCCTGGCCCTCAGCTGCCACACCTGGTCTACCTCTGTGTCTTTCTGGAACCGATAAAGTCCTGGTTCCTCAGCCCTGCCATTGCTGAAATTCCTTCCAGTTGTACTGGGTTAATTAGGGTATCAAGAAGTCTTGTTAATTGATGGCCATGCACTAAAAGAGACACCTTTTATGAAAAATATTATAATTCTTGCACTCGGTTCCAATTTTGTAAAAAAATATGATTAGCAATATATTCTTGGAACTGTGCAATACTTTGGTCTTTATAAAAAAAAAAATGACCATTTCAACCCTGTCCAACCATTTTCACATAATCCAGATAGTAGATGAGCTCCTTGCATCATGGATCACACTGCACTGACAAATTAACAAAACATGTTAATAACTATATGCAAACCATCAAACCTTTCATTAAAACAAATAGTGTAGCTCTCCATGAAGGAAAGCCTTCTAGACAAATAGCAAATGAGCTGTTCTGCTTTGTAATCAGAGATTGCCAATGGACAAGCCCAGTTTTTCCAGAATCCTATCAGTAGTAGGGTGACTTTTCCTGCCCTTATTCCTTCTATATTTATTGAGATACCACGCATTCCGTAGTGACACCTGCAAAGTAATTTGCTTAAGAAATGTAGCCTTAATCAATGAAAGACAAATATTTTAAATAAGTAAAAAATTGAATATGCAAATTAGCACAAGGAAGTGACAAATCTATGCAGTTTGACATTATCAAATCAAAATGTATGCTTGCTTGATGAGAAGAGAAGGGCACTGTTTCAATTTCTCTTGGAGAGGATGCAATACAATTACAATTTGAAAAATCTTGGCAATAATACTACACCTTTTAAATTACTTTTGCTGTCTGATGTCACAATGGCAGATGTTCTAGAACTTCTTTGGTTGAGATTCTAATCCGAAAATGGGGTTGTAGTGTTTTTTCTAGATTTAATTGGGTTCATTTTGATTATTTATTAGATTTTTTAATTATGTTTTTAATTCTAGTGAGTTATTTATCAAAGGTTTATTAGCGTTACATGTGTTATTTTTATTTTCCTTTGTTTTTCATTGTGGCATTACCTGTTTGACAGTTAGTATAGAATGGGGATGATTATGTTTAATTGCGAAATGATATACATGATCATTCATTTCAAATGTTTCAATAATTAGTTTTGCTATCTGCACTTATTGAAGCAATCACAGCTGTATCCTTTCCTCTATGTAACTTGTCTGCCATCTTGTGCACCTTCTTGCTTGCCCTCAACACCAGCGCGTACTCACGTTTGAAAATGCAACTCAGATTGAGTTTTTTTCATTTTGTTTCATTGGTGGCCCTTTAGCAACTTTAGCACCACCTAAGAAGCATATGAATTGGTATTGACTGTTTAGAGAAAGGGGTGTGAAGAGGGCCTGGTGGCTATTGTGTAGGCAGAAAAAATTAGCAGCTGTCCGCAAGAAGCTTCGTTTCGTTCACATGTGGTGTGTGAGACCACATCATTTTGGATCATAGTTTTGCTAAGTAAACTGATAGGTACTGTGGATCTGAAAAAACATACAATGCGATTTCAAAAAAGCTAATAATGCCTGGTCGGTAGATCCAAGTGTGCCCTGCCCGTATTCCCTGTTCTGCTGATACCTGCATCTGGTGCAAGGTCCCCACTGAACTCTGGGCTGGTGAGGAGGGAGAATCAAAGGTGAAGAAGAAAATCACACTGGTTCCATTTCAACCTAATTGAAAACACTAACATTGGGCAATTCACATTATGCGCTGCTTTGGCAATGGAGTATTTCAGCACAGTTTCCTGGCTTTATTTGCCCCGGTTGATTCTCGTAGCACCTGGGCTGTTCCAAATCTTCCAGTCTCCCTCACTTTCTCCATCACTCATCTTCTGCTCTGGATCCAACTCCGGCAGGTGCTTCTAAATATCCCTATACAGTCCTTGCAATCCCTGCCGATGCAGGTGTTGTTTCATGCACTGATGCTCCCTCAATTCAAGCCTTCCTGGCTTCCTGAGCTACTGTCATCTTCCCCTGGCCCTCAGCTGCCACACCTGGTCTACCTCTGTGTCTTTCTGGAACCGATAAAGTCCTGGTTCCTCAGCCCTGCCATTGCTGAAATTCCTTCCAGTTGTACTGGGTTAATTAGGGTATCAAGAAGTCTTGTTAATTGATGGCCATGCACTAAAAGAGACAACTTTTATGAAAAATATAATCATTCTTGCACTCGGTTCCAATTTTGTAAAAAAATATGATTAGCAATATATTCTTGGAACTGTGCAATACTTTGGTCTTAATAAAAAAAAATTGACCATTTCAACCCTGTCCAACCATTTCCACATAATCCAGATAGTAGATGAGCTCCTTGTATCATGGATCACACTGCACTGACAAATTAACAAAACCTGCTAATAACTATATGCAAACCATCAAACCTTTCATTAAAACAAATAGTGTAGCTCTCCATGAAGGAAAGCCTTCTAGACAAATAGCAAATGAGCTGTTCTGCTTTGTAATCAGAGATTGCCAATGGACAAGCCCAGTTTTTCCAGAATCCTATCAGTAGTAGGGTGACTTTTCCTGCCCTTATTCCTTCTATATTTATTGAGATACCACGCATTCCGTAGTGACACCTGCAAAGTAATTTGCTTAAGAAATGTAGCCTTAATCAATGAAAGACAAATATTTTAAATAAGTAAAAAATTGAATATGCAAATTAGCACAAGGAAGTGACAAATCTATGCAGTTTGACATTATCAAATCAAAATGTATACTTGCTTGATGAGAAGAGAAGGGCACTGTTTCAATTTCTCTTGGAGAGGATGCAATACAATTACAATTTGAAAAATCTTGGCAATAATACTGCACCTTTTAAATTACTTTTGCTGTCTGATGTCACAATGGCAGATGTTCTAGAACTTCTTTGGTTGAGATTCTAATCCGAAAATGGGGTTGTAGTGTTTTTTCTAGATTTAATTGGGTTCATTTTGATTATTTATTAGATTTTTTAATTATGTTTTTAATTCTAGTGAGTTATTTATCAAAGGTTTATTAGCGTTACATGTGTTATTTTTATTTTCCTTTGTTTTTCATTGTGGCATTACCTGTTTGACAGTTAGTATAGAATGGGGATGATTATGTTTAATTGCGAAATGATATACATAATCATACATTTCAAATGTTTCAATAATTAGTTTTGGTATCTGCACTTATTGAAGCAATCACAGCTGTATCCTTTCCTCTATGTAACTTGTCTCCCATCTTGTGCACCTTCTTGCTTGCCCTCAACACCAGCGCGTACTCACGTTTGAAAATGCAACTCAGATTGAGTTTTTTTCATTTTGTTTCATTGGTGGCCCTTTAGCAACTTTAGCACCACCTAAGAAGCACATGAATTGGTATTGACTGTTTAGAGAAAGGGGTGTGAAGAGGGCCTGGTGGCTATTGTGTAGGCAGAAAAAATTAGCAGCTGTCCGCAAGAAGCTTCGTTTCGTTCACATGTGGTGTGTGAGACCACATCGTTTTGGATCATAGTCTTGCTAAGTAAACTGATATGTACTGTGGATCTGAAAAAACATACAATGCGATTTCAAAAAAGCTAATAATGCCTGGTCGGTAGATCCAAGTGTGCCCTGCCCGTATTCCCTGTTCTGCTGATACCTGCATCTGGTGCAAGGTCCCCACTGAACTCTGGGCTGGTGAGGAGGGAGAATCAAAGGTGAAGAAGAAAATCACACTGGTTCCATTTGAACCTAATTGAAAACACTAACATTGGACAATTCACATTATGCGCTGCTTTGGCATTGGAGTATTTAATCACAGTTTCCTGGCTTTATTTGCCCCGGTTGATTCTCGTAGCACCCGGGCTGTTCCAAATCTTCCCGTCTCCCTCACTTTCTCCATCACTCATCTTCTGCTCTGGATCCTGCTCCGGCAGGTGCTTCTAAATATCCCTATACAGTCCTTGCAATCCCTGCCGATGCAGGTGTTGTTTCATGCACTGATGCTCTCTCAATTCAAGCCTTCTTGGCTCCCTGGGCTAGTGGCATCTTTGCCTGGCCCTCAGCTGCAACACCTGGTCTACCTCTGTGTCTTTCTGGAACCAATAAAGTTGTGGTTCCTCAGCCCTGCCATTGCTGAAATTCCTTCCAGTTGTACTGGGTTAATTAGGGTATCAAGAAGTCTTGTTAATTGATGGCCATGCACTAAAAGAGACAACTTTTATGAAAAATATAATAATTCTTGCACTCGGTTCCAATTTTGTAAAATAATATGATTAGCAATATATTCTTGGAACTGTGCAATACTTTGGTCTTTATAAAAAAAAATTGACCATTTCAACCCTGTCCAACCATTTCCACATAATCCAGATAGTAGATGAGCTCCTTGCTTCATGGATCACACTGCACTGACAAATTAACAAAACATGCTAATAACTATATGCAATCCATCAAACCTTTCATTAAAACAAATAGTGTAGCTCTCCATGAAGGAAAGCCTTCTAGACAAATAGCAAATGAGCTGTTCTGCTTTGTAATCAGAGATTGCCAATGGACAAGCCCAGTTTTTCCAGAATCCTATCAGTAGTAGGGTGACTTTTCCTGCCCTTATTCCTTCTATATTTATTGAGATACCACGCATTCCGTAGTGACACCTGCAAAGTAATTTGCTTAAGAAATGTAGCCTTAATCAATGAAAGAAAAATATTTTAAATAAGTAAAAAATCGAATATGCAAATTAGCACAAGGAAGTGACAAATCTATGCAGTTTGACATTATCAAATCAAAATGTATGCTTGCTTGATGAGAAGAGAAGAGCGCTGTTTCAATTTCTCTTGGAGAGGATGCAATACAATTACAATTTGAAAAATCTTGGCAATAATACTACACGTTTTAAATTACTTTTGCTGTCTGATGTCACTATGGCAGATATTATAGAACTTCTTTGGCTGAGATTCTAATCCGAAAATGGGGTTGTAATTGTTTTTTCTAGATTTAATTGGGTTCATTTTGATTATTTATTAGATTTTTTAATTATGTTTTTAATTCTAGTGAGTTATTTATCAAAGGTTTATTAGCGTTACATGTGTTATTTTTATTTTCCTTTGTTTTTCATTGTGGCATTACCTGTTTGACAGTTAGTATAGAATGGGGATGATTATGTTTAATTGCGAAAATGATATACATGATCATTCATTTCAAATGTTTCAATAATTAGTTTTGGTATCTGCACTTATTGAAGCAATCACAGCTGTATCCTTTCCTCTATGTAACTTGTCTGCCGTCTTGTGCACCTTCTTGCTTGCCCTTAACACCAGCGGGTACTCACGTTTGAAAATGCAACTCAGATTGAGTTTTTTTCATTTTGTTTCATTGGTGTCCCTTTAGCAACTTTAGCACCACCTAAGATGCACATGAATTGGTATTGACTGTTTAGAGAAAGGGGTGTGAAGAGGGCCTGGTGGCTATTGTGTAGGCAGAAAAAATTAGCAGCTGTCCGCAAGAAGCTTCGTTTCGTTCACATGTGGTGTGTGAGACCACATCGTTTTGGATCATAGTCTTGCTAAGTAAACTGATAGGTACTGTGGATCTGAAAAAACATACAATGCGATTTCAAAAAAGCTAATAATGCCTGGTCGGTAGATCCAAGTGTGCCCTGCCCGTATTCCCTGTTCTGCTGATACCTGCATCTGGTGCAAGGTCCCCACTGAACTCTGGGCTGGTGAGGAGGGAGAATCAAAGGTGAAGAAGAAAATCACACTGGTTCCATTTGAACCTAATTGAAAACACTAACATTGGGCAATTCACATTATGCGCTGCTTTGGCAATGGAGTATTTCAGCACAGTTTCCTGGCTTTATTTGCCCCGGTTGATTCTCGTAGCACCTGGACTTTTCCAAATCTTCCCGTCTCCCTCACTTTCTCCATCACTCATCTTTTGCTCTGGATCCAGCTCCGGCAGGTACTTCTAAATATCCCTATACAGTCCTTGCAATCCCTGCCGATGCAGGTGTTGTTTCATGCACTGATGCTCCCTCAATTCAAGCCTTCCTGGCTTCCTGAGCTACTGTCATCTTCCCCTGGCCCTCAGCTGCCACACCTGGTCTACCTCTGTGTCTTTCTGGAACCGATAAAGTCCTGGTTCCTCAGCCCTGCCATTGCTGAAACTCCTTCCAGTTGTACTGGGTTAATTAGGGTATCAAGAAGTCTTGTTAATTGATGGCCATGCACTAAAAGAGACACCTTTTATGAAAAATATAATAATTCTTGCACTCGGTTCCAATTTTGTAAAAAAATATGATTAGCAATATATTCTTGGAACTGTGCAATACTTTGGTCTTTATAAAAAAAAATTGACCATTTCAACCCTGTCCAACCATTTCCACATAATCCAGATAGTAGATGAGCTCCTTGTATCATGGATCACACTGCACTGACAAATTAACAAAACATGTTAATAACTATATGCAAACCATCAAACCTTTCATTAAAACAAATAGTGTAGCTCTCCATGAAGGAAAGCCTTCTAGACAAACAGCAAATGAGCTGTTCAGCTTTGTAATCAGAGATTGCCAATGGACAAGCCCAGTTTTTCCAGAATCCTATCAGTAGTAGGGTGACTCTTCCTGCCCTTATTCCTTCTATATCTATTTAGATACCACGCATTCCGTAGTGACACCTGCAAAGTAATTTGCTTAAGAAATGTAGCCGTAATCAATGAAAGACAAATATTTTAAATAAGTAAAAAATTGAATATGCAAATTAGCACAAGGAACTGACACAATCTATGCAGTTTGACATTGTCAAATCAAACTGTATGCGTGCTTGATGAGAAGAGAAGAGCGCTGTTTCAATTTCTCTTGGAGAGGATGCAATACAATTACAATTTGAAAAATCTTTGCAATAATACTGCACGTTTTAAATTACTTTTGCTGTCTGATGTCACAATGGCAGATGTTATATAACTTCTTTGGTTGAGATTGTAATCCGAAAATGGGGTTGTAATTTTTTTTTCTAGATTTAATTGGGTTCATTTTGATTATTTATTAGATTTTTTAATTATGTTTTTAATTCTAGTGAGATATTTATCAAAGGTTTATTAGCGTTACATGTGTTATTTGGATTTTCCTTTGTTTTTCATTGTGGCATTACCTGTTTGACAGTTAGTATATAATGGGGATGATTATGTTCAATTGCGAAATGACATACATGATCGTTCATTTCAAATGTTTCAATAATTAGTTTTGGTATCTGCACTTATTGAAGCAATCACAGCTGTATCCTTTCCTCTATGCAACTTCTCTGCCATCTTGTGCACCTTCTTGCTTGCCCTCAACACCAGCGGGTACTCACTTTTGAAAATGCAACTCGGATTGAGTTTTTTTCATTTTGTTTCATTGGTGGCCCTTTAGCAACTTTAGCACCAACTAAGAAGCACATGAATTGGTATTGACTGTTTCGAGAAAGGGGTGTGAAGAGGGCCTGGTGGCTATTGTGTAGGCAGAAAAAATTAGCAGCTGTCCGCAAGAAGCTTTGTTTCGTTGACATGTGGTGTGTGAGAGCACATCGTTTTGGATCATAGTCTTGCTAAGTAAACTGATAGGTACTGTGGATCTGAAAAAACATACAATGCGATTTCAAAAAGGCTAATAATGCTTGGTCGGTAAATCCAAGTGTGCCCTGCCCGTATTCCCTGTTCTGCTGATACCTGCATCTGGTGCAAGGTCCTCACTGAACTCTGGGCTGTAGAGGAGGTAGAATCAAAGCTGAAGAAGAAAATCACACTGGTTCCATTTGAACCTAAGTGACAACACTAACATTGGGCAATTGACATTATGCGCTGCTTTGGCAATGGAGTATTTCAGCACAGTTTCCTGGCTTTATTTGCCCCGGTTGATTCTTGTAGCACCTGGGCTGTTCCAAATCTTCCCGTCTCCTTCACTTTCTCCATCTCTCATCTTCTCCTCTGGATCCAGTTCCAGCAGGTACTTCTAAATATCCCTATACAGTCCTTGCAATCCCTGATGATGCAGGTGTTGTTTCATGCACTGATGCTCTCTCAATGCAAGCCTTCCTGGCTCCCTGGGCTACTAGCATCGTTGCCTGGCCCTCAGCTGCAACACCTTGTCTACCTCTGTGTCTTTCTGGAACCAATAAAGTTGTGGTTCCTCAGCCCTGCCATTGCTGAAATTCCTTCCAGTTGTACTGGGTTAATTAGGGTATCAAGAAGTCTTGTTAATTGATGGCCATGCACTCAAAGAGACACCTTTTATGAAAAATATAATAATTCTTGCACTCGGTTCCAAATTTGTAAAAAAAAATGATTAGCAATATATTCTTGGAACTGTACAATACTTTCATCTTTATAAATAATAATTGATCATTTCAACTCTGTCCAACCATTTTCACATAATCCAGATAGTAGATGAGCTCCTTGCATCATGGATCACACTGTAGTGACAAATTAACAAAACATGTTAATAACTATATGCAAAGCATCAAACCTTTCATTAAAACAAACAGTGTGGCTCTCCATGAAGGAAAGCCTTCTAAACAAATAGCAAATGAGCTGTTCTGCTTTGTAATGAGAGATTGCTAATGGACAAGCCCAGTTTTTCCAGAATCCTATCAGTAGTAGGGTGACTTTTCCTGCCCTTGTTCCTTCTATATCTATTCTGATACCACGCATTCCGTAGTGACACCTGCAAAGTAATTTGCTTAAGAAATGTAGCCTTAATCAATGAAAGACAAATATTTTAAATAAGTAAAAAATTGAATATGCAAATTAGCCCAAGGAAGTGACAAAATCTATGTAGTTTGACATTATCAAATCAAACTGAATGCTTGCTTGATGAGAAGAGAAGAGCGCTGTTTCAATTTCTCTTGGAGAGGATGCAATACAATTACAATTTGAAAAATCTTGGCAATAATACTACACGTTTTAAATTACTTTTGCTGTCTGATGTCACTATGGCAGATATTATAGAACTTCTTTGGCTGAGATTCTAATCCGAAAATGGGGTTGTAATTGTTTTTTCTAGATTTAATTGGGTTCATTTTGATTATTTATTAGATTTTTTAATTATGTTTTTAATTCTAGTGAGTTATTTATCCAAGGTTTATTAGCGTTAGAGGTGTTATTTGGATTTTCTTTGTTTTTCATTGTGGCATTACCTGTTTCACTGTTAGTATATAATGGGAATGATTATGTTTAATTGCAAAATGATATACATGATCATTCATTTCAAATGTTTCATAATTAGTTTTGGTATATGCACTTATTGAAGAAATCACAGCTGTATCCCTTCCTCTATGCAACTTGTCTGCCATCTTGTGCACCTTCTTGCTTGCCCTCAACACCAGCGGGTACTCACGTTCGAAAATGCAACTCAGATTGAGTTTTTTTCATTTTGTTTCATTGGGGGCCCTTTAGCAACTTTAGCACCACCTAAGAAGCACATGAATTGGTATTGACTGTTTCGAGAAAGGGGTGTGAAGAGGGCCTGGTGGCTATTGTGTAGGCAGAAAAAATTAGCAGCTGTCCGCAAGAAGCTTTGTTTCGTTCACATGTGGTGTGTGAGAGCACATCGTTTTGGATCATAGTCTTGCTAAGTAAACTGATAGGTACTGTGGATCTGAAAAAACATACAATGCGATTTCAAAAAGGCTAATAATGCTTGGTCGGTAAATCCAAGTGTGCCCTGCCCGTATTCCCTGTTCTGCTGATACCTGCATCTGGTGCAAGGTCCTCACTGAACTCTGGGCTGTAGAGGAGGTAGAATCAAAGCTGAAGAAGAAAATCACACTGGTTCCATTTGAACCTAAGTGACAACACTAACATTGGGCAATTGACATTATGCGCTGCTTTGGCAATGGAGTATTTCAGCACAGTTTCCTGGCTTTATTTGCCCCGGTTGATTCTTGTAGCACTTGGGCTGTTCCAAATCTTCCCGCCTCCCTCACTTTCTCCATCACTCATCTTCTCCTCTGGATCCAGTTCCAGCAGGTGCTTCTAAATATCCCTATACAGTCCTTGCAATCCCTGCTGATGCGGGTGTTGTTTCATGCACTGATGCTCTCTCAATTCAAGCCTTCCTGGCTCCCTGGGCTACTGGCATCTTTGCCTGACCCTCAGCTGCAACACCTTGTCTACCTCTGTGTCTTTCTGGAACCAATAAAGTTGTGGTTCCTCAGCCCTGCCATTGCTGAAATTCCTTCCAGTTGTACTGGGTTAATTAGGGTATCAAGAAGTCTTGTTAATTGATGGCCATGCACTAAAAGAGACACCTTTTATGAAAAATATAATAATTCTTGCACTCGGTTCCAATTTTGTAAAAAAATATGATTAGCAATATATTCTTGGAAGTGTGCAATACTTTGGTCTTTATAAAAAAAAATGGACCATTTCAGCACTGTCCAACCATTTTCACATAATCCAGATAGTAGATGAGCTCCTTGCATCATAGATCACACTGTACTGACAAATTAACAAAACATGTTAGTAACTATATGCAAAGCATCAAACCTTTCATTAAAACAAATACTGTAGCTCTCCATGATGGAAAGCCTTCTAGACAAATAGCAAATGAGCTGTTCTGTTTGGTAATCAGAGATTGCTAATGGACAAGCCCAGTTTTTCCAGAATCCTATCAGTAGTAGGGTGACTTTTCCTGCCCTTATTCCTTCTATATTTATTTAGATACCACGCATTCCTTAGTGACACCTGAAAAGTAATTTGCTTAAGAAATGTAGCCTTAATCAATGAAAGACAAATATTTTAAATAAGTAAAAAATTGAATATTCAAATTAGCACAAGGAAGTGACACAATGGGCCTCATTACGACCCAGGCGGTAAGTTACCGCCTGGGTCGTACCCTTACCACCATGGTGTAAACTACATTTACACCATGGTGGTTGGCGGATTTACCGCCCCATTCCAAGGTGAGTGGGGCGGTAAATCCCCATTTCCCATTTTACCCTTCCCCATTCCCATTTTTGCCCCATAGGGCATAATGGCAGTGGGGAAGACGCTAATTACGCCACCGTAAGTTACGGTGGCGTAATTTGCACCATGGTCCCTTAGCGCCATGGATTTTAATGCCTGCAAAAAGCAGGCGTTAATATCACCATGGCGCTAAGGGACTTTGTAATCAGGCGTTAAGGGTCGGCGCCGTTAACGGCGCCGTTAACCCCTTAACGCCTGACTCGTAATGAGGCCCATTGAGTTTTTTTCATTTTGTTTCATTGGTGGCACTTAAGCAACTTTAGCACCACCTAAGAAGCACATGAATTGGTATTGACTGTTTAGAGAAAAGGGTGTGAAGAGGTCCTGGTGGCTATTGTGTAGGCAGAAAAAATTAGCAGTTGTCCGCAAGAAGCTTCGTTTGGTTCACATGTGGTGTGTGAGAGCACATCGTTTTGGATCATAGTCTTGCTAAGTAAATTGATAGGTACTGTGGATCTGAAAAAACATACAATGCGATTTCAAAAAGGCTAATAATGCCTCATCGGTAGATCCAAGTGTGCCCTGCCCGTATTCCCTGTTCTGCTGATACCTGCATCTGGTGCAAAGTCCCCACTGAACTCTGGGCTGTAGAAGAGGGAGAATCAAAGGTGAAGAAGAAAATCACACTGGTTCCATTTGAACCGAATTGACAACACTAACATTGGGCAATTGACATTATGCGCTGCTTTGGCAATGGAGTATTTCAGCACAGTTTCCTGGCTTTATTTGCCCCGGTTGATTCTCGTAGCACCTGGGCTGTTCCAAATCTTCCCGTCTCCCTCACTTTCTCCATCACTCATCTTCTGCTCTGGATCCAGCTCCGGCAGGTGCTTCTAAATATCCCTATACAGTCCTTGCAATCCCTGCCGATGCAGGTGTTGTTTCATGCACTGATGCTCCCTCAATTCAAGCCTTCCTGGCTTCCCGAGCTACTGTCATCTTCCCCTGGCCCTCAAATGCCACACCTGGTCTACCTCTGTGTCTTTCTGGAACCAATAAAGTCCTTGTTCCTCAGCCCTGCCATTGCTGAAATTCCTTCCAGTTGTGCTGGGTTAATTAGGGTATCAACACGTCTTGTTAATTGATGACCATGCACTAAAAGAGACACATTTTATGGAAAATATAATAATTCTTGCACTCCGTTCCAATTTTGGAAAGAAATACGATTAGCAATATATTCTTGGAACTGTGCAATACTTTGGTCTTTATAAAAAAAAAATTACCTTTTCAACACTGACCAACCATTTTCACATAATCTAGATAGTAGATGAGCTCTTTGCATCATGTATCATACTGTACTGACAAATGAAGAAAACATGTTAATAACTATACACAAAGCATCAAACCTTTCATTAAAACAAATAGTGTAGCTCTCCATGAAGGAAAGCCTTCTAGACAAATAGCAAATGAGCTGTTCTGCTTTGTAATGAGAGATTGCCAATGGACAAGCCCAGTTTTTCCAGAATCCTATCAGTAGTAGGGTGACTTTTCCTGCCCTTATTGCTTGCATATCTATTGAGATACCACACATTCCGTAGTGACACCTGCAAATTAATTTGCTTAAGAAATGTAGCCTTAATCAATGAAAGACAAATATTTTAAATTAGTAAAAAATCGAATATGCAAATTAGCACAAGGAAGTGACAAATCTATGCAGTTTGACATTATCAAATCAAAATGTATGCTTGCTTGGTGGGGAGAGAAGAGCGCTGTTTCAATTTCTCTTGTAGAGGATGCAATACAATTACAATTTGAAAATTCTTGGCAATAATACTGAACGTTTTAAATTACTTTTGCTGTCTGATGTCACAATGGCAGATGTTATAGAACTTCTTTGGTTGAGATCCTAATCCGAAAATGGGGTTGTAATTTTTTTTTCTAGATTTAATTGGGTTCATTTTGATTATTTATTAGATTTCTTAATTATGTTTTTAACTCTAGTGAGTTATTTATCCAAGGTTTATTAGCGTTAGAGGTGTTATTTGGATTTTCCTTTGTTTTTCATTGTGGCATTACCTGTTTCACAGTTAGTATATAATGGGAATGATTATGTTTAATTGCGAAATGATATCCATGATCATTCATTTCAAATGTTTCAATAATTCGTTTTGGTATATGCACTTATTGAAGCAATCACAGCTGTATCCCTTCCTCTATGCAACTTGTCTGCCATCTTGTGCACCTTCTGGCTTGCCCTCAACACCAGGGGGTACTCACGCTTGAAAATGCAACTCAGATTGAGTTTTTTTCATTTTGTTTCATTGGTGGCCCTTTAGCAACTTTAGCACCACCTAAGAAGCAAATTAATTGGTATTGACTGTTTCGAGAAAGGGATGTGAAGAGGGCCTGGTGGTATTGTGTAGGCAGATAAAATTAGCAGCTGTCCGCAAGAAGCTTTGTTTCGTTCACATGTGGTGTGTGAGAGCACATCGTTTTGGATCATAGTCTTGCTAAGTAAACTGGTAGGTACTGTGGAACTGAAAAAACATACAAAGCGATTTCAAAAAGGCTAATAATGCCTGGCCGGTAAATCCAAGTGTGCCCGGCCCGTATTCCCTGTTCTGCTGATAGCTGCATCTGGTGCAAGGTCCCCACTGAACTCTGGGCTGTAAAGGAGGGAGAATCAAAGCTGAAGAAGAAAATCACACTGGTTCCATTTGAACCTAAGTGACAACACTAACATTGGGCAATTGACATTATGCGCTGCTTTGGCAATTGAGTATTTCAGCACAGTTTCCTGGCTTTATTTGCCCCGGTTGATTCTTGTAGCACCTGGGCTGTTCCAAATCTTCCCATCTCCCTCACTTTCTCCATCACTCATCTTCTCCTCTGGATCCAGTTCCAGCAGGTGCTTCTAAATATCCCTATACAGTCCTTGCAATCCCTGCTGATGCAGGTGTTTCATGCAGTGATGCTCTCTCAATTCAAGCCTTCCTGGTTCCCTCGGCTACTGGCATCTTTGCCTGGCCCTCAGCTGCAACATCTGGTCTACCTCTGTGTCTTTCTGGTACCAATAAAGTTGTAGTTCCTCAGCCCTGCCATTGCTGAAATTCCTTCCAGTTGTACTGGGTTAATTAGGGTATCAAGAAGTCTTGTTAATTGATGGCCATGCACTAAAAGAGACACATTTTATGAAAAATACAATAATTCTTGCACTCGGTTCCAATTTTGTAAAAAAATATGATTAGCAATATATTCTTGGAACTGTGCAATACTTTGGTCTTTATAAAAAGAAATTGACAATTTCAACACTGTCCAACCATTTTCACATAATCCAGATAGTAGATGAGCTCCTTGCATCATGGATCACACCGTACTGACAAATCAACAAAACTTGTTAATAACTATATGAAAAGCATCAAACCTTTCATTAAAACAAATACTATAGCTCTCCATGAAGGAAAGCCTTCTAGACAAATAGCAAATAAGCTGTTCTGCTTTGTAATCAGAGATTGCTAATGGACAAGCCCAGTTTTTCCAGAATCCTATCAGTAGTAGGGTGACTTTTCCTGCCCTTATTCCTTCTATATCTATTTAGATACCACGCATTCCGTAGTGACACCTGCAAAGTAATTTGCTTAAGAAATGTAGCCTTAATCAATGAAAGACAAATATTTTAAATATGTAAAAAATTGAATATGCAAATTAGCACAAGGAAGTGACACAATCTATACAGTTTTACATTATCAAATCAAACTGTATGCTTGCTTGATGAGAAGAGAAGAGCACTGTTTCAATTTCTCTTGGAGAGGATGCAATACAATTACAATTTGAAAAATCTTGGCAATAATACTGCACGTTTTAAATTACTTTTGCTGTCTGATGTCACAATGGCAGATATTATAGAACTTCTTTGGCTGAGATTCTAATCCGAAAATGGGGTTGTAATTGCTTTTTCTAGATTTAATTCGGTTCATTTTGATTATTTATTAGATTTTTAATTATGTTTTTAATTCTAGTGAGTTATTTATCCAAGGTTTATTACCGTTAGAGGTGTTATTTGGATTTTCCTTTGTTTTTCATTGTGGCATTACCTATTTCACAGTTAGTATATAATGGGGATGATTATGTTTAATTGCGAAATGATATACATGATCATTCATTTCAAATGTTTCAATAATTAGTTTTGGTATCTGCACTTATTGAAGCAATCACAGTTGTATCGCTTCCTCTATGCAACTTGTCTGCCATCTTGTGCACCTTCTGGCTTGCCCTCAACACCAGCGGGTACTCACGTTTGAAAATGCAACTCAGATTGTTTTTTTTTCATTTTGTTTCATTGGTGGCACTTTAGCAACTTTAGCACCACCTAAGAAGCACATGAATTGGTATTGACTATTTAGAGAAAAGGGTGTGAAGAGGGCCTGGTGGCTATTGTGTAGGCAGAAAAAATTAGCAGCTGTCCGCAAGAAGCTTCGTTTGGTTCACATGTGGTGTGTGAGAGTACATCGTTTTGGATCATAGTCTTGCTAAGTAAATTGATAGGTACTGTGGATCTGAAAAAACATACAATGCTATTTCAAAAAGGCTAATAATGCCTGGTCGGTAGATCCAAGTGTGCCCTGCCCGTACTCCCTGTTCTGCTGATACCTGCATCTGGTGCAAGGTCCCCACTGAACTCTCGGCTGTAGAGGAGGGAGAATCAAAGGTGAAGAAGAAAATCACACTGGTTCCATTTGAACCTAATTGACAACACTAACATTGGGCAATTGACATTATGCGCTGCTTTGGCAATGCAGTATTTCAGCACACTTTCCTGGCTTTATTTGCCCCGGTTGATTTTTGTAGCACCTGGGCTGTTCCAAATCTTCCTGTTCCCTCACTTTCTCCATCACTCATCTTCTGCTCTGGATCCAGCTCCGGCAGGTGCTTCTAAATATCCCTATACAGTCCTTGCAATCCCTGCCGATGCAGGTGTTGTTTCATGCACTAATGCTCCCTCTATTCAAGCCTTCCTGGCTTCCTGAGCTACTGTCATCTTCCCCTGGCCCTCAGCTGCCACACCTGGTCTACCTCTGTGTCTTTCTGGAACTGATAAAGCCCTTTTTCCTCAGCCCTGCCATTGCTGAAATTCCTTCCAGTTGTGCTGGGTTAATAAGGGTATCAACACGTCTTGTTAATTGATGACCATGCACTAAAAGAGACACATTTTATGAAAAATATAATCATTCTTGCACTCCGTTCCAATTTTGGAAAAAAATATGATTAGCAATATATTCTTGGAACTGTGCAATACTTTGGTCTTTATTAAAAAAACTTACCTTTTCAACACTGTCCAACCATTTTCACATAATCTAGATAGTAGATGAGCTCCTTGCATCATGGATCACACTGTACAAACAAATAAAGAAAACATATTAATAACTATACACAAAGCACCAAATCTTTCATTAAAACAAATAGTGTAGCTCTCCATGAAGGAAAGCCTTCTAGATAAATAGCAAATGAGCTGTTCTGCTTTGTAACCAGAGTTCGCCAATGGACAAGCCCAGTTTTTCCAGAATCCTATCAGTAGTAGGGTGACTTTTCCTGCCCTTATTCCTTCTATATCTATTGAGATACCACGCATTCCGTAGTGACACCTGCAAAGTAATTTGCTTAAGAAATGTAGCCTTAATCAATGAAAGACAAATATTTTAAATAAGTAAAAAATCGAATATGCAAATTAGCACAAGGAAGTGACAAATCTTTGCAGTTTGACATTATCAAATCAAAATGTATGCATGCTTGATGAGAAGAGAAGAGCGCTGTTTCAATTTCTCTTGGCGAGGATGCAATACAATTACAATTTGAAAAATCTTGGCAATAATACTGCACGTTTTAAATTACTTTTGCTGTCTGATGTCACAATGGCAGATGTTATGGAACTTCTTTGGTTAAGATTCTAATCCAAAAATGGGGTTGTCATTTTTTTCTTCTAGATTTAATTGGGTTCATTTTGATTATTTATTATATTTTTTAATTATGTTTTTAATTCTAGTGAGTTATTTATCAAAGGTTTATTAGCGTTACATGTGTTATTTGGATTTTCCTTTGTTTTTCATTGTGGCATTACCTGTTTGACAGTTAGTATATAATGGGGATGATTATGTTTAATTGCGAAATGATATACATGATCATTCATTTCAAATGTTTCAATAATTAGTTTTGGTATCTGCACTTATTGAAGCAATCACAGCTGTATCCTTTCCTCTATGTAACTTGACTGCCATCTTGTGCACCTTCTTGCTTGCCCTCAACACCAGCGGGTACTCACGTTTGAAAATGCAACTCAGATTGAGTTTTTTCATTTTGTTTCGTTGGTGGCCCTTTAGCAACTTTAGCACCACCTAAGAAGCACATGAATTGGTATTGATTGTTTAGAGAAAGGGGTGTGAAGAGGGCCTGGTGGCTATTGTGTAGGCAGAAAAAATTAGCAGCTGTCCGCAAGAAGCTTCGTTTCGTTCACATGTGGTGTGTGAGACCACATCGTTTTGGATCATAGTCTTGCTAAGTAAACTGATAGGTACTGTGGATCTGAAAAAACACACAATGCGATTTCAAAAAGGCTAATAATGCCTGGTCGGTAAATCCAAGTGTGCCCTGCCCGTATTCCCTGTTCTGCTGATACCTGCATCTGGTGCAAGATCCACACTGAACTCTGGGCTGTAGAGGAGGGAGAATCAAAGCTGAAGAAGAAAATCACACTAGTTCCATTTGAACTAAGTGACAACATTAACATTGGGCAATTGACATTATGCTCTGCTTTGGCAATGGAGTATTTCAGCACAGTTTCCTGGCTTTATTTGCCCCGGTTGATTCTTGTAGCACCTGAGCTGTTCCAAATCTTCCCGTCTCCCTCACTTTCTCCATCTCTCATCTTCTCCTCTGGATCCAGTTCCAGCAGGCGCTTCTAAATATCCCTATACAGTCCTTGCAATCCCTGCTGATGCAGGTGTTGTTTCATGTACTGATGCTCTCTCAATTCAAGTCTTCCTGGCTCCCTGGGCTACTGGCATCTTAGCCTGGCCCTCAGCTGCAACACCTGGTCTACCTCTGTGTCTTTCTGGAAACAATAAAGTTGTGGTTCCTCAGCCCTGCCATTGCTGAAATTCCTTCCAGTTGTACTGGGTTAATTAGGGTATCAAGAAGTCTTGTTAATTGATGGCCATGCACTCAAAGAAACACCTTTTATGAAAAATATAATAATTCTTGCACTCGGTTCCAAATTTGTAAAAAAAAATGATTAGCAATATATACTTGGAAGTGTACAATACTTTGGTCTTTATAAAAAATAATTGACCATTTCAACTCTGTCCAACCATTTTCACATAATCCAGATAGTAGATGAGCTCCTTGCATCATGGATCACACTGTAGTGACAAATTAACAAAACATGTTAATAACTATATGCAAAGCATCAAACCTTTCATTAAAACAAACAGTGTAGCTCTCCATGAAGGAAAACCTTCTAGACAAATAGCAAATGAGCTGTTCTGCTTTGTAATCAGAGATTGCTAATGGACAAGCCCAGTTTTTCCAGAATCCTATCAGTAGTAGGGTGACTTTTCCTGCCCTTATTCCTTCTATATCTATTTAGATACCACGCATTCCGTAGTAACACCTGCAAAGTAATTTGCTTAAGAAATGTAGCCTTAATCAATGAAAGACAAAGATTTTAAATAAGTAAAACATTGAATATGCAAATTAGCACAAGGAAGTGACACAATCTATGCAGTTTGACATTATCAAATCAAACTGTATGCGTGCTTGATGAGAAGAGAAGAGAAGAGCTCTGTTTCAATTTCTCTTGGAGAGGATACAATACAATTACAATTTGAAAAATCTTGGCAATAATACTGCACGTTTTAAATTACTTTTGCTGTCTGATGTCACAATGGCAGATATTATAGAACTTCTTTGGCTGAGATTCTAATCCGAAAATGAGGTTGTAATTGTTTTTTCTAGATTTAATTGGGTTCATTTTGATTATTTATTAGATTTTTAATTACGTTTTTAATTCTAGTGAGTTATTTATCCAAGGTTTATTACCGTTAGAGGTGTTATTTGGATTTTCCTTTGTTTTTCATTGTGGTATTACCTGTTTCACAGTTAGTATATAATGGGGATGATTATGTTTAATTGCGAAATGATATACATGATCATTCATTTCAAATGTTTCAATAATTAGTTTTGGTATATGCACTTATTGAAGCAATCACAGCTGTATCCCTTCCTCCATGCAACTTGTCTGCCATCTTGTGCACCTTCTTGCTTGCCCTCAACACCAGGGGGTACTCACGTTTGAAAATGCAATTCAGATTGAGTTTTTTTCATTTTGTTTCATTGGTGGCACTTTAGCAACTTTAGCACCACCTAAGAAGCACATGAATTGGTATTGACTGTTTAGAGAAAAGGGTGTGAAGAGGTCCTGGTGGCTATTGTGTAGGCAGAAAAAATTAGCAGCTGTCCGCAAGAAGCTTCGTTTGGTTCACATGTGGTGTGTGAGAGCACATCGTTTTGGATCATAGTCTTGCTAAGTAAATTGATACTTACTGTGGATCTGAAAAAACATACAATGCGATTTCAAAAAGGCTAATAATGCCTCATCGGTAGATCCAAGTGTGCCCTGCCCGTATTCCCTGTTCTGCTGATACCTGCATCTGGTGCAAAGTCCCCACTGAACTCTGGGCTGTAGAAGAGGGAGAATCAAAGGTGAAGAAGAAAATCACACTGGTTCCATTTGAACCTAATTGACAACACTAACATTGGGCAATTGACATTATGCGCTGCTTTGGCAATGGAGTATTTCAGCACAGTTTCCTGGCTTTATTTGCCCCGGTTGATTCTCATAGCACCTGGGCTGTTCCAAATCTTCCCGTCTCCCTCACTTTCTCCATCACTCATCTTCTGCTCTGGATCCAGCTCCGGCAGGTGCTTCTAAATATCCCTCTACAGTCCTTGCAATCCCTCCCGATGCAGGTGTTGTTTCATGCACTGATGCTCCCTCAATTCAAGCCTTCCTGGCTTCCCGAGCTACTGTCATCTTCCCCTGGCCCTCAGCTGCCACACCTGGTCTACCTCTGTGTCTTTCTGGAACCAATAAAGTCCTTGTTCCTCAGCCCTGCCATTGCTGAAATTCCTTCCGGTTGTGCTGGGTTAATTAGGGTATCAACACGTCTTGTTAATTGATGACCATGCACTAAAAGAGACACATTTTATGGAAAATATAATAATTCTTGCACTCCATTCCAATTTTGGAAAGAAATACGATTAGCAATATATTCTTGGAACTGTGCAATACTTTGGTCTTTATAAAAAAAAAATTACCTTTTCAACACTGACCAACCATTTTCACATAATCTAGATAGTAGATGAGCTCCTTGCACCATGGATCACACTGTACTGACAAATGAAGAAAACATGTTAATAACTATACACAAAGCATCAAACCTTTCATTAAAACAAATAGTGTAGCTCTCCATGAAGGAAAGCCTTCTAGACAAATAGCAAATGAGCTGTTCTGCTTTGTAATGAGAGATCGCCAATGGACAAGCCCAGTTTTTCCAGAATCCTATCAGTAGTAGGGTGACTTTTCCTGCCCTTATTGCTTGTATATCTATTGAGATACCACGCATTCCGTCGTGACACCTGCAAAGTAATTTGCTTAAGAAATGTAGCCTTAATCAATGAAAGACAAATATTTTAAATTAGTAAAAAATCGAATATGCAAATTAGCACAAGGAAGTGACATCTTGGCAATAATACTGAACGTTTTAAATTACTTTTGCTGTCTGATGTCACAATGGCAGATGTTATAGAACTTCTTTGGTTGAGATCCTAATCCGAAAATGGGGTTGTAATTTTTTTTTCTAGATTTAATTGGGTTCATTTTGATTATTTATTAGATTTCTTAATTATGTTTTTAACTCTAGTGAGTTATTTATCCAAGGTTTATTAGCGTTAGAGGTGTTATTTGGATTTTCCTTTGTTTTTCATTGTGGCATTACCTGTTTCACAGTTAGTATATAATGGGAATGATTATGTTTAATTGCGAAATGATATCCATGATCATTCATTTCAAATGTTTCAATAATTCGTTTTGGTATATGCACTTATTGAAGCAATCACAGCTGTATCCTTTCCTCTATGCAACTTGTCTGCCATCTTGTGCACCTTCTTGCTTGCCGTCAGCACCAGCGGGTACTCACGTTTGAAAATGCAACTCAGATTGAGTTTTTTTCATTTTGTTTCATTGGGGGCCCTTTAGCAACTTTAGCACCACCTAAGAAGCACATGAATTGGTATTGACTGTTTCGAGAACGGGATGTGAAGAGGGCCTGGTGGCTATTGTGTAGGCAGATAAAATTAGCAGCTGTCCGCAAGAAGCTTTGTTTCGTTCACATGTGGTGTGTGAGAGCACATCGTTTTGGATCATAATCTTGCTAAGTAAACTGATAGGTACTGTGGAACTGAAAAAACATACAAAGCGATTTCAAAAAGGCTAATAATGCCTGGCCGGTAAATCCAAGTGTGCCCGGCCCGTATTCCCTGTGCTGCTGATAGCTGCATCTGGTGCAAGGTCCCCACTGAACTCTGGGCTGTAAAGGAGGGAGAATCAAAGCTGAAGAAGAAAATCACACTGGTTCCATTTGAACCTAAGTGACAACACTAACATTGGGCAATTGACATTATGCGCTGCTTTGGCAATTGAGTATTTCAGCACAGTTTCCTGGCTTTATTTGCCCCGGTTGATTCTTGTAGCACCTGGGCTGTTCCAAATCTTCCCATCTCCCTCACTTTCTCCATCACTCATCTTCTCCTCTGGATCCAGTTCCAGCAGGTGCTTCTAAATATTCCTATACAGTCCTTGCAATCCCTGCTGATGCAGGTGTTGTTTCATGCACTGATGCTCCCTCAATTCAAGCCTTCCTGGCTTCCCGAGCTACTGTCATCTTCCCCTGGCCCTCAGCTGCCACACATGGTCTACCTCTGTGTCTTTCTGGAAACAATAAAGTTGTGGTTCCTCAGCCCTGCCATTGCTGAAATTCCTTCCAGTTGTACTGGGTTAATTAGGGTATCAAGAAGTCTTGTTAATTGATGGCCATGCACTCAAAGAAACACCTTTTATGAAAAATATAATAATTCTTGCACTCGGTTCCAAATTTGTAAAAAAAAAATGATTAGCAATATATACTTGGAACTGTACAATACTTTGGTCTTTATAAAAAATAATTGACCATTTCAACTCTGTCCAACCATTTTCACATAATCCAGATAGTAGATGAGCTCCTTGCACCATGGATCACACTGTACTGACAAATGAAGAAAACATGTTAATAACTAAACACAAAGCATCAAACCTTTCATTAAAACAAATAGTGTAGCTCTCCATGAAGGAAAGCCTTCTAGACAAATAGCAAATGGGCTGTTCTGCTTTGTAATGAGAGATCGCCAATGGACAAGCCCAGTTTTTCCAGAATCCTATCAGTAGTAGGGTGACTTTTCCTGCCCTTATTGCTTGTATATCTATTGAGATACCACGCATTCCGTCGTGACACCTGCAAAGTAATTTGCTTAAGAAATGTAGCCTTAATCAATGAAAGACAAATATTTTAAATTAGTAAAAAATCGAATATGCAAATTAGCACAAGGAAGTGACAAATCTATGCAGTTTGACATTATCAAATCAAAATGTATGCTTGCTTGATGGGAAGAGAAGAGCGCTGTTTCAATTTCTCTTGTAGAGGATGCAATACAATTACAATTTGAAAAATCTTGGCAATAATACTGAACGTTTTAAATTACTTTTGCTGTCTGATGTCACAATGGCAGATGTTATAGAACTTCTTTGGTTGAGATCCTAATCCGAAAATGGGGTTGTAATTTTTTTTTCTAGATTTAATTGGGTTCATTTTGATTATTTATTAGATTTCTTAATTATGTTTTTAACTCTAGTGAGTTATTTATCCAAGGTTTATTAGCGTTAGAGGTGTTATTTGGATTTTCCTTTGCTTTTCATTGTGGCATTACCTGTTTCACAGTTAGTATATAATGGGAATGATTATGTTTAATTGCGAAATGATATCCATGACCATTCATTTCAAATGTTTCAATAATTCGTTTTTGTATATGCACTTATTGAAGCAATCACAGCTGTATCCTTTCCTCTATGCAACTTGTCTGCCATCTTGTGCACCTTCTTGCTTGCCGTCAGCACCAGCGGGTACTCACGTTTGAAAATGCAACTCAGATTGAGTTTTTTTTATTTTGTTTCATTGGGGGCCCTTTAGCAACTTTAGCACCACCTAAGAAGCACATGAATTGGTATTGACTGTTTCGAGAAAGGGATGTGAAGAGGGCCTGGTGGCTATTGTGTAGGCAGATAAAATTAGCAGCTGTCCGCAAGAAGCTTTGTTTCGTTCACATGTGGTGTGTGAGAGCACATCGTTTTGGATCATAGTCTTGCTAAGTAAACTGATAGGTACTGTGGAACTGAAAAAACATACAAAGCGATTTCAAAAAGGCTAATAATGCCTGGCCGGTAAATCCAAGTGTGCCCGGCCCGTATTCCCTGTGCTGCTGATAGCTGCATCTGGTGCAAGGTCCCCACTGAACTCTGGGCTGTAAAGGAGGGAGAATCAAAGCTGAAGAAGAAAATCACACTGGTTACATTTGAACCTAAGTGACAACACTAACATTGGGCAATTGACATTATGCGCTGCTTTGGCAATTGAGTATTTCAGCACAGTTTCCTGGCTTTATTTGCCCCGGTTGATTCTCGTAGCACCTGGGCTGTTCCAAATCTTCCCGTCTCCCTCACTTTCTCCATCACTCATCTTCTGCTCTGGATCCAGCTCTGGCAGGTGCTTCTAAATATCCCTATACAGTCCTTGCAATCCCTCCCGATGCAGGTGTTGTTTCATGCACTGATGCTCCCTCAATTCAAGCCTTCCTGGCTTCCCAAGCTACTGTCATCTTCCGCTGGCCCTCAGCTGCCACACATGGTTTACCTCTGTGTCTTTCTGGGAACAATAAAGTTGTGGTTCCTCAGCCCTGCCATTGCTGAAATTCCTTCCAGTTGTACTGGGTTAATTAGGGTATCAAGAAGTCTTGTTAATTGATGGCCATGCACTCAAAGAAGCACCTTTTATGAAAAATATAATAATTCTTGCACTCGGTTCCAAATTTGTAAAAAAAAATGATTAGCAATATATACTTGGAACTGTACAATACTTTGGTCTTTATAAAAAATAATTGACCATTTCAACTCTGTCCAACCATTTTCACATAATCCAGATAGTAGATGAGCTCCTTGCATCATGGATCATACTGTAGTGACAAATTAACAAAACATATTAATAACTATATGCAAAGCATCAAACCTTTCATTAAAACAAACAGTGTAGCTCTCCATGAAGGAAAGCCTTCTAGACAAATAGCAAATGAGCTGTTCTGCTTTGTAATCAGAGATTGCTAATGGACAAGCCCAGTTTTTCCAGAATCCTATCAGTAGTAGGGTGACTTTTCCTGCCCTTATTCCTTCTATATCTATTTAGATACCACGCATTCCGTATTAACACCTGCAAAGTAATTTGCTTAAGAAATGTAGCCTTAATCAATGAAAGCCAAAGATTTTAAATAAGTAAAACATTGAATATGCAAATTAGCACAAGGAAGTGACACAATCTATGCAGTTTGACATTATCAAATCAAACTGTATGCGTGCTTGATGAGAAGAGAAGAGCTCTGTTTCAATTTCTCTTGGAGAGGATACAATACAATTACAATTTGAAAAATCTTGGCAATAATACTGCACGTTTTAAATTACTTTTGCTGTCTGATGTCACAATGGCAGATATTATAGAACTTCTTTGGCTGAGATTCTAATCCGAAAATGGGGTTGTAATTGTTTTTTCTAGATTTAATTGGGTTCATTTTGATTATTTATTAGATTTTTAATTACGTTTTTAATTCTAGTGAGTTATTTATCCAAGGTTTATTACCGTTAGAGGTGTTATTTGGATTTTCCTTTGTTTTTCATTGTGGCATTACCTGTTTCACAGTTAGTATATAATGGGGATGATTATGTTTAATTGCGAAATGATATACATGATCATTCATTTCAAATGTTTCAATAATTAGTTTTGGTATATGCACTTATTGAAGCAATCACAGCTGTATCCCTTCCTCTATGCAACTTGTCTGCCATCTTGTGCACCTTCTGGCTTGCCCTCAACACCAGGGGATACTCACGTTTGAAAATGCAACTCAGATTGAGTTTTTTTCATTTTGTTTCATTGGTGGCACTTTAGCAACTTTAGCACCACCTAAGAAGCACATGAATTGGTATTGACTGTTTAGAGAAAAGGGTGTGAAGAGGTCCTGGTGGCTATTGTGTAGGCAGAAAAAATTAGCAGCTGTCCGCAAAAAGCTTCGTTTGGTTCACATGTGGTGTGTGAGAGCACATCGTTTTGGATCATAGTCTTGCTAAGTAAATTAATAGGTACTGTGGATCTGAAAAAACATACAATGCGATTTCAAAAAGGCTAATAATGCCTCATCGGTAGATCCAAGTGTGCCCTGCCTGTATTCCCTGTTCTGCTGATACCTGCATCTGGTGCAAAGTCCCCACTGAACTCTGGGCTGTACAAGAGGGAGAATCAAAGGTGAAGAAGAAAATCACACTGGTTCCATTTGAACCTAATTGACAACACTAACATTGGGCAATTGACATTATGCGCTGCTTTGGCAATGGAGTATTTCAGCAGTTTCCTGGCTTTATTTGCCCCGGTTGATTCTCGTAGCACCTGGGCTGTTCCAAATCTTCCCGTCTCGCTCACTTTCTCCATCACTCATCGTCTGCTCTGGATCCAGCTCCGGCAGGTGCTTCTAAATATCCCTAGACAGTCCTTGCAATCCCTCCCGATGAAGGTGTTGTTTCATGCACTGATGCTCCCTCAATTCAAGCCTTCCTGGCTTCCCGAGCTACTGTCATCTTCCCCTGGCCCTCAGCTGCCACACCTGGTCTACCTCTGTGTCTTTCTGGAACCAATAAAGTCCTTGTTCCTCAGCCCTGCCATTGCTGAAATTCCTTCCGGTTGTGCTGGGTTAATTAGGGTATCAACACGTCTTGTTAATTGATGACCATGCACTAAAAGAGACACATTTTATGGAAAATATAATAATTCTTGCACTCCGTTCCAATTTTGGAAAGAAATATGATTAGCAATATATTCTTGGAACTGTGCAATACTTTGGTCTTTATAAAAAAAAATTACCTTTTCAACACTGACCAACCATTTTCACATAATCTAGATAGTAGATGAGCTCCTTGGACCATGGATCACACTGTACTGACAAATGAAGAAAACATGTTAATAACTATACACAAAGCATCAAACCTTTCATTAAAACAAATAGTGTAGCTCTCCATGAAAGAAAGCCTTCTAGACAAATAGCAAATGAGCTGTTCTGCTTTGTAATGAGAGATCGCCAATGGACAAGCCCAGCTTTTCCAGAATCCTATCAGTAGTAGGGTGACTTTTCCTGCCCTTATTGCTTGTATATCTATTGAGATACCACGCATTCCGTAGTGACAACTGCAAAGTAATTTGCTTAAGAAATGTAGCCTTAATCAATGAAAGACAAATATTTTAAATTAGTAAAAAATCGAATATGCAAATTAGCACAAGGAAGTGACAAATCTATGCAGTTTGACATTATCAAATCAAAATGTATGCTTGCTTGATGAGAAGAGAAGAGCGCTATTTCAATTTCTCTTGTAGAGGATGCAATACAATTACAATTTGAAAAATCTTGGCAATAATACTGAACGTTTTAAATTACTTTTGCTGTCTGATGTCACAATGGCAGATGTTCTAGAACTTCTTTGGTTGAGATCCTAATCCGAAAATGGGGTTGTAATTTTTTTTTCTAGATTTAATTGGGTTCATTTTGATTATTTATTAGATTTTTTAATTATGTTTTTAACTCTAGTGAGTTATTTATCCAAGGTTTATTAGCGTTAGAGGTGTTATTTGGATTTTCCTTTGTTTTTCATTGTGGCATTACCTGTTTCACAGTTAGTATATAATGGGAATGATTATGTTTAATTGCGAAATGATATACATGATCATTCATTTCAAATGTTTCAATAATTCGTTTTGGTATATGCACTTATTGAAGAAATCACAGCTGTATCCCTTTCTCTATGCAACTTGTCTGCCATCTTGTGCACCTTCTTGCTTGCCCTCAACACCAGCGGGTACTCACGTTCGAAAATGCAACTCAGATTGAGTTTTTTTCATTTTGTTTCATTGGGGGCCCTTTAGCAACTTTAGCACCACCTAAGAAGCACATGAATTGGTATTGACTGTTTCGAGAAAGGGGTGTGAAGAGGGCCTGGTGGCTATTGTGTAGGCAGAAAAAATTAGCAGCTGTCCGCAAGAAGCTTTGTTTCGTTCACATGTGGTGTGTGAGAGCACATCGTTTTGGATCATAGTCTTGCTAAGTAAACTGATAGGTACTGTGGATCTGAAAAAACATACAATGCGATTTCAAAAAGGCTAATAATGCCTCATCGGTAGATTCAAGTGTGCCCTGCCCGTATTCCCTGTTCTGCTGATACCTGCATCTGGTGCAAAGTCCCCCCTGAACTCTGGGCTGTGGAAGAGGGAGAATCAAAGGTGAAGAAGAAAATCACACTGGTTCCATTTGAACCTAATTGACAACACTAACATTGGGCAATTGACATTATGCGCTGCTTTGGCAATGGAGTATTTCAGCACAATTTCCTGGCTTTATTTGCCCCGGTTGATTCTCGTAGCACCTGGGCTGTTCCAAATCTTCCCGTCTCCCTCACTTTCTCCATCACTCATCTTCTGCTCTGGATCCAGCTCTGGCAGGTGCTTCTAAATATCCCTATACAGTCCTTGCAATCCCTCCTGATGCAGGTGTTGTTTCATGCACTGATGCTCCCTCAATTCAAGCCTTCCTGGCTTCCCGAGCTACTGTCATCTTCCCCTGGCCCTCAGCTGCCACACATGGTCTACCTCTGTGTTTTCTGGAAACAATAAAGTTGTGGTTCCTCAGCCCTGCCATTGCTGAAATTCCTTCCAGTTGTACTGGGTTAATTAGGGTATCAAGAAGTCTTGTTAATTGATGGCCATGCACTCAAAGAAACACCTTTTATGTAAAATATAATAATTCTTGCACTCGGTTCCAAATTTGTAAAAAAAAATGATTAGCAATATATACTTGGAACTGTACAATACTTTGGTCTTTATAAAAAATAATTGACCATTTCAACTCTGTCCAACCATTTTCACATAATCCAGATAGTAGATGAGCTCCTTGCATCATGGATCACACTGTAGTGACAAATTAACAAAACATGTTAATAACTATATGCAAAGCATCAAACCTTTCATTAAAACAAACAGCGTAGCTCGCCATGAAGAAAAGCCTTCTAGACAAATAGCAAATGAGCTGTTCTGCTTTGTAATCAGAGATTGCTAATGGACAAGCCCAGTTTTTCCAGAATCCTATCAGTAGTAGGGTGACTTTTCCTGCCCTTATTCCTTCTATATCTATTTAGATACCACGCATTCCGTAGTAACACCTGCAAAGTAATTTGCTTAAGAAATGTAGCCTTAATCAATGAAAGACAAAGATTTTAAATAAGTAAAACATTGAATATGCAAATTAGCACAAGGAAGTAACACAATCTATGCAGTTTGACATTATCAAATCAAACTGTATGCGTGCTTGATGAGAAGAGAAGAGCTCTGTTTCAATTTCTCTTGGAGAGGATACAATACAATTACAATTTGAAAAATCTTGGCAATAATACTGCACGTTTTAAATTACTTTTGCTGTCTGATGTCACAATGGCAGATATTATAGAACTTCTTTGGCTGAGATTCTAATCCGAAAATGGGGTTGTAATTGTTTTTTCTAGATTTAATTGGGTTCATTTTGATTATTTATTAGATTTTTAATTACGTTTTTAATTCTAGTGAGTTATTTATCCAAGGTTTATTACCGTTAGAGGTGTTATTTGGATTTTCCTTTGTTTTTCATTGTGGCATTACCTGTTTCACAGTTAGTATATAATGGGGATGATTATGTTTAATTGCGAAATGATATACATGATCATTCATTTCAAATGTTTCAATAATTAGTTTTGGTATATGCACTTATTGAAGCAATCACAGCTGTATCCCTTCCTCTATGCAACTTGTCTGCCATCTTGTGCACCTTCTGGCTTGCCCTCAACACCAGGGGGTACTCACGTTTGAAAATGCAACTCAGATTGAGTTTTTTTCATTTTGTTTCATTGGTGGCACTTTAGCAACTTTAGCACCACCTAAGAAGCACATGAATTGGTATTGACTGTTTAGAGAAAAGGGTGTGAAGAGGTCCTGGTGGCTATTGTGTAGGCAGAAAAAATGAGCAGCTGTCCGCAAGAAGCTTCGTTTGGTTCACATGTGGTGTGTGAGAGCACATCGTTTTGGATCATAGTCTTGCTAAGTAAATTGATAGGTACTGAGGATCTGAAAAAACATACAATGCGATTTCAAAAAGGCTAATAATGCCTCATCGGTAGATCCAAGTGTGCCCTGCCCGTATTCCCTGTTCTGCTGATACCTGCATCTGGTGCAAATTCCCCACTGAACTCTGGGCTGTAGAAGAGGGAGAATCAAAGGTGAAGAAGAAAATCACACTGGTTCCATTTGAACCTAATTGACAACACTAACATTGGGCAATTGACATTATGCGCTGCTTTGGCAATGGAGTATTTCAGCAGTTTCCTGGCTTTATTTGCCCCTGTTGATTCTCGTAGCACTTGGGCTGTTCCAAATCTTCCCGCCTCCCTCACTTTCTCCATCACTCATCTTCTCCTCTGGATCCAGTTCCAGCAGTTGCTTCTAAATATCCCTATACAGTCCTTGCAATCCCTGCTGATGCAGGTGTTCTTTCATGTACTGATGCTCTCTCAATTCAAGCCTTCCTGGCTCCCTGGGCTACTGGCATCTTTGCCTGACCCTCAGCTGCAACACCTTGTCTACCTCTGTGTCTTTCTGGAACCAATAAAGTTGTGGTTCCTCAGCCCTGCCATTGCTGAAATTCCTTCCAGTTGTACTGGGTTAATTAGGGTATCAAGAAGTCTTGTTAATTGATGGCCATGCACTAAAAGAGACACCTTTTATGAAAAATATAATAATTCTTGCACTCGGTTCCAATTTTGTAAAAAAATATGATTAGCAATATATTCTTGGAAGTGTGCAATACTTTGGTCTTTATAAAAAAAAATTGACCATTTCAGCACTGTCCAACCATTTTCACATAATCCAGATAGTAGATGAGCTCCTTGCATCATAGATCACACTGTACTGACAAATTAACATAACATGTTAGTAACTATACGCAAAGCATCAAACCTTTCATTAAAACAAATAGTGTAGCTCTCCATGATGGAAAGCCTTCTAGACAAATAGCAAATGAGCTGTTCTGTTTGGTAATCAGAGATTGCTAATGGACAAGCCCAGTTTTTCCAGAATCCTATCAGTAGTAGGGTGACTTTTCCTGCCCTTATTCCTTCTATATTTATTTAGATACCACGCATTCCTTAGTGACACCTGAAAAGTAATTTGCTTAAGAAATGTAGCCTTAATCAATGAAAGACAAAGATTTTAAATAAGTAAAACATTGAATATTCAAATTAGCACAAGGAAGTGACACAATGGGCCTCATTACGACCCAGGCGGTAAGTTACCGCCTGGGTCGTACCCTTACCACCATGGTGTAAACTACATTTACACCATGGTGGTTGGCGGATTTACCGCCCCATTCCAAGGTGAGTGGGGCGGTAAATCCCCATTTCCCATTTTACCCTTCCCCATTCCCATTTTTGCCCCATAGGGCATAATGGGAGTGGGGAAGACGCTAATTACGCCACCGTAAGTTACGGTGGCGTAATTAGCACCATGGTCCCTTTGCGCCATGGATTTTAATGCCTGCAAAAAGCAGGCGTTAATATCACCATGGCGCTAAGGGACCTTGTAATCAGGCGTTAAGGGTCGGCGCCGTTAACGGCGCCGTTAACCCCTTAACGCCTGACTCGTAATGAGGCCCATTGAGTTTTTTTCATTTTGTTTCATTGGTGGCACTTTAGCAACTTTAGCACCACCTAAGAAGCACATGAATTGGTATTAACTGTTTAGAGAAAAGGGTGTGAAGAGGTCCTGGTGGCTATTGTGTAGGCAGAAAAAATTAGCAGTTGTCCGCAAGAAGCTTCGTTTGGTTCACATGTGGTGTGTGAGAGCACATCGTTTTGGATCATAGTCTTGCTAAGTAAATTGATAGGTACTGTGGATCCGAAAAAACATACAATGCGATTTCAAAAAGGCTAATAATGCCTCATCGGTAGATCCAAGTGTGCCCTGCCCGTATTCCCTGTTCTGCTGATACCTTCATCTGGTGCAAAGTCCCCACTGAACTCTGGGCTGTAGAAGAGGGAGAATCAAAGGTGAAGAAGAAAATCACACTGGTTCCATTTGAACCTAATTGACAACACTAACATTGGGCAATTGACATTATGCGCTGCTTTGGCAATGGAGTGTTTCAGCACAGTTTCCTGGCTTTATTTGCCCCGGTTGATTCTCGTAGCACCTGGGCTGTTCCAAATCTTCCCGTCTCCCTCACTTTCTCCATCACTCATCTTCTGCTCTGGATCCAGCTCCGGCAGGTGCTTCTAAATATCCCTATACAGTCCTTGCAATCCCTGCCGATGCAGGTGTTGTTTCATGCACTGATGCTCCCTCAATTCAAGCCTTCCTGGCTTCCCAAGCTACTGTCATCTTCCCCTGGCCCTCAGCTGCCACACCTGGTCTACCTCTGTGTCTTTCTGGAACCAATAAAGTCCTTGTTCCTCAGCCCTGTCATTGCTGAAATTCCTTCCAGTTGTGCTGGGTTAATTAGGGTATCAACACGTCTTGTTAATTGATGACCATGCACTAAAAGAGACACATTTTATGGAAAATATAATAATTCTTGCACTCCGTTCCAATTTTGGAAAGAAATACGATTAGCAATATATTCTTGGAACTGTGCAATACTTTGGTCTTTATAAAAAAAAAATTACCTTTTCAACACTGACCAACCATTTTCACATAATCTAGATAGTAGATGAGCTCCTTGCATCATGGATCACACTGTATTGACAAATTAACAAAACATGTTAGTAACTATATGCAAAGCATCAAACCTTTCATTAAAACAAATAGTGAAGCTCTCCATGATGGAAAGCCTTCTAGACAAATAGCAAATGAGCTGTTCTGTTTGGTAATCAGAGATTGCTAATGGACAAGCCCAGTTTTTCCAGAATCCTATCAGTAGTAGGGTGACTTTTCCTGCCCTTATTCCTTCTATATTTATTTAGATACCACGCATTCCTTAGTGACACCTGAAAAGTAATTTGCTTAAGAAATGTAGCCTTAATCAATGAAAGACAAATATTTTAAATAAGTAAAAAATTGAATATTCAAATTAGCACAAGGAAGTGACACAATGGGCCTCATTACGACCCAGGCGGTAAGTTACCGCCTGGGTCGTACCCTTACCACCATGGTGTAAACTACATTTACACCATGGTGGTTGGCGGATTTACCGCCCCATTCCAAGGTGAGTGGGGCGGTAAATCCCCATTTCCCATTTTACCCTTCCCCATTCCCATTTTTGCCCCATAGGGCATAATGGGAGTGGGGAAGACGCTAATTACGCCACCGTAAGTTACGGTGGCGTAATTAGCACCATGGTCCCTTAGCGCCATGGATTTTAATGCCTGCAAAAAGCAGGCGTTAATATCACCATGGCCCTAAGGGACCTTGTAATCAGGCGTTAAGGGTCGGGGCCGTTAACGGCGCCGTTAACCCCTTAACGCCTGACTCGTAATGAGGCCCATTGAGTTTTTTTCATTTTGTTTCATTGGTGGCACTTTAGCAACTTTAGCACCACCTAAGAAGCACATGAATTGGTATTGACTGTTTAGAGAAAAGGGTGTGAAGAGGTCCTGGTGGCTATTGTGTAGGCAGAAAAAATTAGCAGTTGTCCGCAAGAAGCTTCGTTTGGTTCACATGTGGTGTGTGAGAGCACATCGTTTTGGATCATAGTCTTGCTAAGTAAACTGATAGGTACTGTGGATCTGAAAAAACATACATTGCGATTTCAAAAAGGCTAATAATGCCTGGTCGGGAAATCCAAGTGTGCCCTGCCCGTATTCCCTGTTCTGCTGATAACTGCATCTGGTGCAAGGTCCCGACTGAATTCTGGGCTGTAGAGGAGGGAGAATCAAAGCTGAAGAAGAAAATCACACTGGTTCCATTTGAACTAAGTGATAACACTAACATTGGGCAATGGACATTATGCACTGCTTTGGCAATGGAGTATTTCAGCACAGTTTCCTGGCTTTATTTGCCCCGGTTGATTCTTGTAGCACCTGGGCTGTTCCAAATCTTCCCGTCTCCCTCACTTTCTCCATCACTCATCTTCTCCTCTGGATCCAGTTCCAGCAGGTGCTTCTAAAAATCCCTATACAGTCCTTGCAATCCCTGCTGATGCAGGTGTTCTTTTATGCACTGATGCTCTCTCAATTCAAGCCTTCCTGGCTCCCTGGGCTACTGGCATCTTTGCCTGGCCCTCAGCTGCAACACCTTGTCTACCTCTGTGTCTTTCTGGAACCAATAAAGTTGTGGTTCCATAGCCCTGCCATTGCTGAAATTCCTTCCAGTTGTACTGGGTTAATTAGGGTATCAAGAAGTCTTGTTCATTGATGGCCATGCACTAAAAGAGACACATTTTATGAAAAATATAATAATTCTTGCACTTGGTTCCAATTTTGTAAAAAAATATGATTAGCAATATATTCTTGGAACTGTGCAATACTTTGGTCTTTATAAAAAAAAAATTGACCATTTCAACACTGTCCAACCATTTTCACATAATCCAGATAGTAGATGAGCTCCTTGCATCATAGATCACACTGTACTGACAAATTAACAAAACATGTTAATAACTATACACAAAGCATCAAACCTTTCATTAAAACAAATAGTGTAGCTCTCCATGAAGGAGAGCCTTCTAGAAAAATAGCAAATGAGCTGTTCTGCTTTGTAATCAGACATTGCTAATGGACAAGCCCAGTTTTTCCAGAATCCTATCAGTAGTAGGGTGACTTTTCCTGCCCTTATTCCTTCTATATTTATTTAGATACCACACATTCCATAGTGACACCTGCAAAGTAATTTGCTTAAGAAATGTAGCCTTAATCAATGAAAGACAAATATTTTAAATAAGTAAAAAATTGAATATGCAAATTAGCACAAGGAAGTGACAAATCTATGCAGTTTGACTTAATCAAATCAAAATGTATGCTTGCTTGATGAGAAGAGAAGAGCGCTGTTTCAATTTCTCCTGGAGAGGATGCAATACAATTACAATTTGAAAAATCTTGGCAATAATACTGCACGTTTTAAATTACTTTTGCTGTCTGATGTCACAATGGCAGATGTTATAGAACTTCTTTGGTTGAGATTCTAATCTGAAAATGGGGTTGTAAATTTTTTTTCTAGATTTAATTGGGTTCATTTTGATTATTTATTAGATTTTTTAATTATGTTTTTAATTCTAGTGAGTTATTTATCAAAGGTTTATTAGCGTTACATGTGTTATTTGGATTTTCCTTTGTTTTTCATTGTGGCATTACCTGTTGGACAGTTAGTATACAATGGGGATGATTATGTTTAATTGCAAAATGATATACATGATCATTCATTTCAAATGTTTCAATAATTAGTTTTGGTATCTGCACTTATTGAAGCAATCACAGCTGTATCCTTTCCTCTATGCAACTTGTCTGCCATCTTGTGCACCTTCTGGCTTGCCCTCAACACCAGCGGGTACTCACGCTTGAAAATGCAACTCAGATTGAGTTTTTTTCATTTTGTTTCATTGGTGGCACTTTAGCAACTTTAGCTCCACCTAAGGAGCACATTAATTGGTATTGACTGTTTAGAGAAAAGGGTGTGAAGAGGGCCTGGTGGCTATTGTGTAGGCAGAAAAAATTAGCAGCTGTCCGCAAGAAGCTTTTTTTGGTTCACATGTGGTGTGTGAGAGCACATCGTTTTGGATCATAGTCTTGCTAAGTAAACTGATAGGTACTGTGGATCTGAAAAAACATACAATGCGATTTCAAAAAAGCTAATAATGCCTGGTCAGTAGATCCAAGTGTTCCCTACCCGTATTCCCTGATCTGATGATACCTGCATCTGGTGCAAGGTCCCCACTGAACTCTGGGCTGTAAAGGAGGGAGAATCAAAGGTGAATAAGAAAATCACACTGGTTCCATTTGAACCTAATTGAAAACACTAACATTGGGCAATTGACATTATGCGCTGCTTTGACAATGGAGTATTTCAGCACAGTTTCCTGGCTTTATTTGCCCCGGTTGATTCTCGTAGCACCTGGGCTGTTCCAAATCTTCCCGTCTCCCTCATTTTCTCCATCACTAATCGTCTGCTCTGGATCCAGCTCCGGCAGGTGCTTCTAAATATCCCTATACAGTCCTTGCAATCCCTGCTGATGCAGGTGTTGTTTCATGCACTGATGCTCCCTCAATTCAAGCCTTCCTGGCTTCCTGGGCTACTGGCATCTTTGCCTGGCCCTCAGCTGCAACACCTTGTCTACCTCTGTGTCTTTCTGGAACCAATAAAGTTGTGTTTCCTCAGCCCTGCCATTGCTGAAATTCCTTCCAGTTGTGCTGGGTTAATTAGGGTATAAACACTTCTTGTTAATTGATGACCATGCACTAAAAGAGACACATTTTATGAAAAATATAATAATTCTTGCACTCGGTTCCAATTTTGGAAAAATAATATGATTAGCAAATATTCTTGGAACTGTGCAATACTTTACTCTTTATAAAAAAAATGACCATTTCAACACTGTCCAACCATTTTCACATAATCCAGATAGTAGATGAGCTCCTTGCATCATAGATCACACTGTACCGTCAAATTAACAAAACATGTTAATAACTATATGCAAAGCATCAAACCTTCCATTAAAACAAATAGTGTAGCTCTCCATGAAGGAAAGGCTTCTAGACAAATAGCAAATGAGCTGTCTTGCTCGGTAACCAGAGATTGCTAATGAACAAGCCCAGTTTTTCCAGAATCCTATCAGTAGTAGGGTGACTTTTCCTGCCCTTATTGTTTGTATATCTATTGAGATACCACGCATTCCGTAGTGACACCTGCAAAGTAATTTGCTTAAGAAATGTAGCCTTAATGAATGAAAGACAAATATTTTAAATAAGTAAAAAATCAAATATGCAAATTAGCACAAGGAAGTGACAAATCTATGCAGTTTGACATTATCAAATCAAAATGTATGCTTGCTTGAAGAGAAGAGAAGAGCACTGTTTCAATTTCTCTTGGAGTGGATGCAATACAATTACAATTTGAAAAATCTGGGCAATAATACTGCACGTTTTAAATTACTTTTGCTGTCTGATGTCACAATGGCAGATGTTATAGAACTTTTTTGGTTGAGATTCTAATCCGAAAATGGGGTTGTAATTGTTTTTTCTAGATTTAATTGGATTCATTTTGATTATTTATTAGATTTTTTAATTATGTTTTTAACTCTAGTGAGTTATTTATCCAAGGTCTATTTGCGTTAGAGGAGTTATTTGGATTTTCCTTTGTTTTTCATTGTGGCATTACCTGTTTCACAGTTAGTATATAATGGTAATGATTATGTTTAATTGCGAAATGATATACATGATCATTCATTTCAAATGTTTCAATAATTAGTTTTGGTATCTGCACTTATTGAAGCAATCACAGCTGTATCCTTTCCTCTATGTAACTTGTCTGCCATCTTGTGCACCTTCTTGCTTGCCCTCAACACCAGCGGGTACTCACATGTGAAAATGCAACTCAGATTGAGTTTTTTTCATTTTGTTTCATTGGTGGCCTTTTAGCAACTTTAGCACCACCTAAGAAGCAAATGAATTGGTATTGACTGTTTAGAGAAAGGGGTGTGAAGAGGGCCTGGTGGCTATTGTGTAGGCAGAAAAAATTAGCAGCTGTCTGCAAGAAGCTTCGCTTCGTTCACATGTGGTGTGTGAGCCACATCGTTTTGGATCATAGTCTTGCTAAGTAAACTGATAGGTACTGTGGATCTGAAAAAACATACAATGCGATTTCAAAAAGGCTAATAATGCCTGGTCGGTTAATCCAAGTGTGCCCTGCCCGTATTCCCTGTTCTGCTGATACCTGCATCTGGTGCAAGGTCCCCACTGAACTCTGGGCTGTAGAGGAGGGAGAATCAAAGCTGAAGAAGAAAATCACACTGGCTCCATTTGAACCTAAGTGACAACACTAACATTGGGCAATTGACATTATGCGCTGCTTTGGCAATGGAGTATTTCAGTACAGTTTCCTGGTTTTATTTGCCCCGGTTGATTCTTGTAGCACCTGGGCTGTTCCAAATCTTCCCGTCTCCCTCACTTTCTCCATCACTCATCTTCTCCTCTGGATCCAGTTCCAGCAGGTGCTTCTAAATATCCCTATACAGTCCTTGCAATCCCTGCTGATGCAAGTGTTGTTTCATGCACTGATGCTCTCTCAATTCAAGCCTTCCTGGCTCCCTGGGCTACTGGCAACTTTGCCTGGCCCTCAGCTGCAACACCTTGTCTACCTCTGTGTCTTTCTGGAACCAATAAAGTTGTGGTTCCATAGCCCTGCCATTGCTGAAATTCCTTCCAGTTGTACTGGGTTAATTAGGGTATCAAGAAGTCTTGTTCATTGATGGCCATGCACTAAAAGAGACACCTTTCATGAAAAATATAATAATTCTTGCACTTGGTTCCAATTTTGTAAAAAAATATGATTAGCAATATATTCTTGGAACTGTGCAATACTTTGGTCTTTATAAAAAAAAATTACCTTTTCAACACTGTCCAACCATTTTCACATAATCTAGATAGTAGATGAGCTCCTTACATCATGGATCACACTGTACTGACAAATGAAGAAAACATGTTAATAACTATACACAAAGTATCAAACCTTTCATTAAAACAAATAGTGTAGCTTTCCATGAAGGAAAGCCTTCTAAACAATTAGCAAATGAGCTGTTCTGCTTTGTAATGAGAGATCGCCAATGGACAAGCCCAGTTTTTCCAGAATCCTATCAGTAGTAGGGTGACTTTTCCTGCCCTTATTGCTTGTATATCTATTGAGATACCACGCATTCCGTAGTGACACCTGCAAAGTAATTCGCTTAAGAAATGTAGCCTTAATCAATGAAAGACAAATATTTTAAATAAGTAAAAAATTGAATATGCAAATTAGCACAAAGAAGTGACACAATCTATGCAGTTTGACATTATCAAATCAAACTGTATGCTTGCTTGATGAGAAGAGAAGAGCACTGTTTCAATTTCTCCTGGAGAGGATGCAATACAATTACAATTTGAAAAATCTTGGCAATAATACTGCACGTTTTAAATTACTTTTGCTGTCTGATGTCACAATGGCAGATATTATAGAACTTCTTTGGTTGAGATTCTAATCCGAAAATGGGGTTGTAATTGTTTTTTCTAGATTTAATTGGGTTCATTTTGATTATTTATTTGATTTTTTAATTATGTTTTTAATTCTAGTGAGTTATTTATCCAAGGTTTATTAGCGTTAGAGGTGTTATTTGGATTTTCCTTTGTTTTTCATTGTGGCATTACCTGTTTCACAGTTAGTATATAAAGGGGATGATTATGTTTAATTGCGAAATGATATACATGATCATTCATTTCAAATGTTTCAATAATTTGTTTTGGTATATGCATTTATTGAAGCAATCACAGCTGTATCCCTTCCTCTATGCAACTTGTCTGCCATCTTGTGCACCTTCTGGCTTGCCCTCAACACCAGGGGGTACTCACGCTTGAAAATGCAACTCAGATTGAGTTTTTTTCATTTTGTTTCATTGGTGGCACTTTAACAACTTTAGCACCACCTAAGAAGCAAATTAATTGGTATTGACTGTTTAGAGAAAGGGGTGTGAAGAGGGCCTTGTGGCTATAGTGTAGGCAGAAAAAATTAACAGCTGTCCGCAAGAAGCTTCGTTTCGTTCACATGTGGTGTGTGAGACCACACCGTTTTGGATCATAGTCTTGCTAAGTAAACTGATAGGTACTGTGGATCTGAAAAAACATAAATGCGATTTCAAAAAGGCTAATAATGCCTGGTCGGTAAATCCAAGTGTGCCCTGCCCGTATTCCCTGTTCTGCTGATACCTGCATCTGGTGCAAGGTCCCCACTGATCTCTGGGCTGTAGAGGAGGGAGAATCAAAGCTGAAGAAGAAAATCACACTGGTTCCATTTGAACCTAAGTGACAACACTAACATTGGGCAATTGAAATTATGCGCTGCTTTGGCAATGGAGTATTTCAGCACAGTTTCCTGGCTTTATTTGCCCCGGTTGAATCTTGTAGCACCTGGGCTGTTCCAAATCTTCCCGTCTGCCTCACTTTCTCCATCACTCATCTTCTCCTCTAGATCCAGTTCCAGCAGGTGCTTCTAAATATCCCTATACAGTCCTTGCAATCCCTGCTGATGCAGGTGTTGTTTCATGCACTCATGCTCTCTCAATTCAAGCCTTCCTGGCTCCCTGGGCTACTGGCATCTTTGCCTGGCCCTCAGCTGCAACACCTGGTCTACCTCTTTGTCTTTCTGGAACCAATACAGTTGTGGTTCCTCAGCCCTGCCATTGCTGAAATTCCTTCCAGTTGTGCTGGGTTAATTAGGGTATCAACACGTCTTGTTAATTGATGACCATGCACTAAAAGAGACACATTTTATGAAAAATATAATAATTCTTGCACTCCGTTCCAATGTTAGAAAAAAATACGATTAGCAATATATTCTTGGAACCGTGCAATACTTTGGTCTTTATAAAAAGAAAATACCTTTTCAACACTGTCCAACCATTTTCACATAATCTAGATAGTAGAAGATCTTGTTGCATCATGGATCACACTGTACTGAAAATTAAGAAAACATGTTAATAACTATACACAAAGCATCAAACCTTTCATTAAAACAAATAGTGTAGCTCTCCATGAAGGAAAGCCTTCTAGACAAATAGCAAATGAGCTGTTCTGCTTTGTAATGAGAGATCGCCAATGGACAAGCCCAGTTTTTCCAGAATCATATCAGTAGTAGGGTGACTTTTCCTGCCCTTATTGCTTGTATATCTACTGAGATACCATGCATTCCGTAGTGACACCTGCAAAGTAATTTGCTTAAGAAATGTAGCCTTAATCAATGAAAGACAAAAATTTTAAATAAGTAAAAAATCGAATATGCAAATTAGCACAAGGAAGTGACAAATCTATGCAGTTTGACATTATCAAATCAAACTGTATGCGTGCTTGATGAGAAGAGAAGAGCGCTGTTTCAATTTCTCCTGGATAGGATGCAATACAATTACAATTTGAAAAATCTTGGCAATAATACTGCACGTTTTAAATTACTTTTGCTGTCTGATGTCACAATGGCAGGTATTATAGAACTTCTTTGGTTGAGATTCTAATCCGAAAATGGGGTTGTAATTGTTTTTTCTAGATTTAATTGGGTTCATTTTGATTATTTATTTGATTTTTTAATTATGTTTTTAATTCTAGTGAGTTATTTATCCAAGGTTTATTAGCGTTAGAGGTGTTATTTGGATTTTCCTTTGTTTTTCATTGTGGCATTACCTGTTTCACAGTTAGTATATAATGGGGATGATTATGTTTAATTGCGAAATGATATACATGATCATTCATTTCAAATGTTTCAATAATTTGTTTTGGTATATGCACTTATTGAAGCAATCACAGCTGTATCCCTTCCTCTATGCAACTTGTCTGCCATCTTGTGCACCTTCTGGCTTGCCCTCAACACCAGCGGGTACTCACGTTTGAAAATGCAACTCAGATTGAGTTTTTTTCATTTTGTTTCATTGGTGGCCCTTTAGCAACTTTAGCACCACCTAAGAAGCACATGAATTGGTATTGACTGTTTAGAGAAAGGGGTGTGAAGAGGGCCTGGTGGCTATTGTGTAGGCAGAAAAAATTAGCAGCTGTCCGCAAGAAGCTTCGTTTCGTTCACATGTGGTGTGTGAGACCACATCGTTTTGGATCATAGTCTTGCTAAGTAAACTGATAGGTACTGTGGATCTGAAAAAACATACAATGCGATTTCAAAAAGGCTAATAATGCCTGGTCGGTAAATCCAAGTGTGCCCTGCCCGTATTCCCTGTTCTGCTGATACCTGCATCTGGTGCAAGGTCCCCACTGAACTCTGGGCTGTAGAGGAGGGAGAATCAAAGCTGAAGAAGAAAATCACACTGGTTCCATTTGAACCTAAGTGACAACACTAACATTGGGCAATTGACATTATGCGCTGCTTTGGCAATGGAGTATTTCAGCACAGTTTCCTGGCTTTATTTGCCCCGGTTGATTCTTGTAGCACTTGGGCTGTTCCAAATCTTCCCGTCTGCCTCACTTTCTCCATCACTCATCTTCTCCTCTGGATCCAGTTCCAGCAGGTGCTTCTAAATATCCCTATACAGTCCTTGCAATCCCTGCTGATGCAGGTGTTGTTTCATGCACTGATGATCTCTCAATTCAAGCCTTCCTGGCTCCCTGGGCTACTGGTATCTGTGCCTGGCCCTCAGCTGCAACACCTGGTCTACCTCTGTGTCTTTCTGGAACCAATACAGTTGTGGTTCCTCAGCCCTGCCATTGCTGAAATTCCTTCCAGTTGTGCTGGGTTAATTAGGGTATCAACACATCTTGTTAATTGATGACCATGCACTAAAAGAGACACATTTTATGAAAAATATAATAATTCTTGCACTCCGTTCCAATGTTGGAAAAAATACGATTAGCAATATATTCTTAGAACTGTGCAATACTTTGGTCTTTATAAAAAAAAATTACCTTTTCAACACTGTCCAACCATTTTCACATAATCTAGATAGTAGATGAGCTCCTTGCATCATGGATCACACTGTACTGACAAATGAAGAAAACATGTTAATAACTATACACAAAGTATCAAACCTTTCATTAAAACAAATAGTGTAGCTCTCCATGAAAGAAAGCCTTCTAGACAATTAGCAAATGAGCTGTTCTGCTTTGTAATGAGAGATCGCCAATGGACAAGCCCAGTTTTTCCAGAATCCTATCAGTAGTAGGGTGACTTTTCCTGCCCTTATTGCTTGTATATCTATTGAGATACCACGCATTCCGTAGTGACACCTGCAAAGTAATTCGCTTAAGAAATGTAGCCTTAATCAATGAAAGACAAATATTTTAAATAAGTAAAAAATTGAATATGCAAATTAGCACAAGGAAGTGACACAATCTATGCAGTTTGACATTATCAAATCAAAATGTATGCGTGCTTGATGAGAAGAGAAGAGCGCTGTTTCAATTTCTCCTGGAGAGGATGCAATACAATTACAATTTGAAAAATCTTGGCAATAATACTGCACGTTTTAAATTACTTTTGCTGTCTGATGTCACAATGGCAGATAGTATAGAACTTCTTTGGTTGAGATTCTAATCCGAAAATGGGGTTGTAATTGTTTTTTCTAGATTTAATTGGGTTCATTTTGATTATTTATTTGATTTTTTAATTATGTTTTTAATTCTAGTGAGTTATATATCCAAGGTTTATTAGCGTTGGAGGTGTTATTTGGATTTTCCTTTGTTTTTCATTGTGGCATTACCTGTTTCACAGTTAGTATATAATGGGGATGATTATGTTTAATTGCGAAATGATATACATGATCATTCATTTCAAATGTTTCAATAATTTGTTTTGGTATATGCACTTATTGAAGCAATCACAGCTGTATCCCTTCCTCTATGCAACTTGTCTGCCATCTTGTGCACCTTCTGGCTTGCCCTCAACACCAGGGGGTACTCACGCTTGAAAATGCAACTCAGATTGAGTTTTTTTCATTTTGTTTCATTGGTGGCACTTTAACAACTTTAGCACCACCTAAGAAGCAAATTAATTGGTATTGACTGTTTAGAGAAAGGGGTGTGAAGAGGGCCTGGTGGCTATAGTGTAGGCAGAAAAAATTAGCAGCTGTCCGCAAGAAGCTTCGTTTCGTTCACATGTGGTGTGTGAGACCACATCGTTTTGGATCATAGTCTTGCTAAGTAAACTGATAGGTACTGTGGATCTGAAAAAACATACAATGCGATTTCAAAAAGGCTAATAATGCCTGGTCGGTAAATCCAAGTGTGCCCTGCCCGTATTTCCTGTTCTGCTGATACCTGCATCTGGTGCAAGGTCCCCACTGAACTCTGGGCTGTAGAGGAGGGAGAATCAAAGCTGAAGAAGAAAATCACACTGGTTCCATTTGAACCTAAGTGACAACACTAACATTGGGCAATTTACATTATGTGCTGCTTTGGCAATGGAGTATTTCAGCACAGTTTCCTGGCTTTATTTGCCCCGGTTGATTCTTGTAGCACCTGGGCTGTTCCAAATCTTCCCGTCTGCCTCACTTTCTCCATCACTCATCTTCTCCTCTGGATCCAGTTCCAGCAGGTGCTTCTAAATATCCCTATACAGTCCTTGCAATCCCTGCTGATGCAGGTGTTGTTTCATGCACTGATGCTCTCTCAATTCAAGCCTTCCTGGCTCCCTGGGCTACTGGCATCTTTGCCTGGCCCTCAGCTGCAACACCTGGTCTACCTCTGTGTCTTTCTGGAACCAATACAGTTGTGGTTCCTCAGCCCTGCCATTGCTGAAATTCCTTCCAGTTGTGCTGGGTTAATTAGGGTATCAACACGTCTTGTTAATTGATCACCATGCACTAAAAGAGACACATTTTATGAACAATATAATAATTCTTGTACTCCGTTCCAATGTTAGAAAAAAATACGATTAGCAATATATTCTTGGAACTGTGCAATACTTTGGTCTTTATAAAAAAAAAAAATACCTTTTCAACACTGTCCAACCATTTTCACATAATCTAGATAGTAGAAGATCTTGTTGCATCATGGATCACACTGTACTGACAAATGAAGAAAACATGTTAATAACTATACACAAAGCATCAAACCTTTCATTAAAACAAATAGTGTAGCTCTCCATGAAGAAAAGCCTTCTAGACAAATAGCAAATGAGCTGTTCTGCTTTGTAATGAGAGATCGCCAATGGACAAGCCCAGTTTTTCCAGAATCCTATCAGTAGTAGGGTGACTTTTCCTGCCCTTATTGCTTGTATATCTACTGAGATACCACGCATTCCGTAGTGACACCTGCAAAGTAATTTACTTAAGAAATGTAGCCTTAATCAATGAAAGACAAATATTTTAAATAAGTAAAAAATTGAATATGCAAATTAGCACAAGGAAGTGACAAATCTATGCAGTTTGACGTAATCAAATCAAAATGTATGCTTGCTTGATGAGAAGAGAAGAGCGCTGTTTCAATTTCTCTTGGAGAGGATGCAATACAATTACAATTTGAAAAATCTTTGCAATAATACTGCACGTTTTAAATTACTTTTGCTGTCTGATGTCACAATGGCAGATGTTATAGAACTTCTTTGGTTGAGATTCTAATCTGAAAATGGGGTTGTAATTTTTTTTTCTAGATTTAATTGGGTTCATTTTGATTATTTATTAGATTTTTTAATTATGTTTTTAATTCTAGTGAGTTATTTATCCAAGGTTTATTAGCGTTAGAGGTGTTATTTGGATTTTCCTTTGTTTTTCATTGTGGCATTACCTGTTTCACAGTTAGTATACAATGGGGATGATTATGTTTAATTGCGAAATGATATACATGATCATTCATTTCAAATGTTTCAAAAATTAGTTTTGGTATCTGCACTTATTGAAGCAATCACAGCTGTATCCCTTCCTCTATGCAACTTGTCTGCCATCTTGTGCACCTTCTGGCTTGCCCTCAACACCAGGGGGTACTCACGCTTGAAAATGCAACTCAGATTGAGTTTTTTTCATTTTGTTTCATTGGTGGCACTTTAACAACTTTAGCACCACCTAAGAAGCAAATTAATTGGTATTGACTGTTTAGAGAAAGGGGTGTGAAGAGGGCCTGGTGGCTATAGTGTAGGCAGAAAAAATTAGCAGCTGTCCGCAAGAAGCTTCGTTTCGTTCACATGTGGTGTGTGAGACCACATCGTTTTGGATCATAGTCTTGCTAAGTAAACTGATAGGTACTGTGGATCTGAAAAAACATACAATGCGATTTCAAAAAGGCTAATAATGCCTGGTCGGTAAATCCAAGTGTGCCCTGCCCGTATTCCCTGTTCTGCTGATACCTGCATCTGGTGCAAGGTCCCCACTGAACTCTGGGCTGTAGAGGAGGGAGAATCAAAGCTGAAAAAGAAAATCATACTGGTTCCATTTGAACCTAAGTGACAACACTAACATTGGGCAATTGACATTATGCGCTGCTTTGGCAATGGAGTATTTCAGCACAGTTTCCTGGCTTTATTTGCCCTGGTTGAATCTTGTAGCACCTGGGCTGTTCCAAATCTTCCCGTCTGCCTCACTTTCTCCATCACTCATCTTCTCCTCTAGATCCAGTTCCAGCAGCTGCTTCTAAATATCCCTATACAGTCCTTGCAATCCCTGCTGATGCAGGTGTTGTTTCATGCACTGATGCTCTCTCAATTCAAGCCTTCCTGGCTCCCTGGGCTACTGGCATCTTTGCCTGGCCCTCAGCTGCAACACCTGGTCTACCTCTTTGTCTTTCTGGAACCAATACAGTTGTGGTTCCTCAGCCCTGCCATTGCTGAAATTCCTTCCAGTTGTGCTGGGTTAATTAGGGTATCAACACGTCTTGTTAATTGATGACCATGCACTAAAAGAGACACATTTTATGAAAAATATAATAATTCTTGCACTCCGTTCCAATTTTAGAAAAAAATACGATTAGCAATATATTCTTGGAACCATGCAATACTTTGGTCTTTATAAAAAAAAAATACCTTTTCAACACTGTCCAACCATTTTCACATAATCTAGATAGTAGAAGATCTTGTTGCATCATGGATCACACTGTACTGACAAATGAAGAAAACATGTTAATAACTATACACAAAGCATCAAACCTTTCATTAAAACAAATAGTGTAGCTCTCCATGAAGGAAAGCCTTCTAGACAAATAGCAAATGAGCTGCTCTGCTTTGTAATGAGAGATCGCCAATGGACAAGCCCAGTTTTTCCAGAATCCTATCAGTAGTAGGGTGACTTTTCCTGCCCTTATTGCTTGTATATCTACTGAGATACCATGCATTCCGTAGTGACACCTGCAAAGTAATTTGCTTAAGAAATGTAGCCTTAATCAATGAAAGACAAATATTTTAAATAAGTAAAAAATCGAATATGCAAATTAGCACAAGGAAGTGACAAATCTATGCAGTTTGACATTATCAAATCAAAATGTATGCTTGCTTGATGAGAAGAGAAGAGCACTGTTTCAATTTCTCTTGGAGAGGATGCAATACAATTACAATTTGAAAAATCTTGGCAATAATACTGCACGTTTTAAATTACTTTTGCTGTCTGATGTCACAATGGCAGCTGTTATAGAACTACTTTGGTTGAGATTCTAATCCGAAAATGGGGTTGCAATTTTTTTTTCTAGATTTAATTGGGTTCATTTTGATTATTTATTAGATTTTTTAATTATGTTTTTAATTCTAGTGAGTTATTTATCAAAGGTTTATTAGCGTTACATGTGTTATTTGGATTTTCCTTTGTTTTTAATTGTGGCATTACCTGTTTGACAGTTAGTATACAATGGGGATGATTATGTTTAATTGCAAAATGATATACTTGATCATTCATTTCAAATGATTCAATAATTAGTTTTGGTATCTGCACTTATTGAAGCAATCACAGCTGTATCCTTTCCTCTATGCAACTTGTCTGCCATCTTGTGCACCTTCTTGCTTGCCCTCAACACCAGCCGGTACTCACGTTTGAAAATGCAACTCAGATTGAGTTTTTTCATTTTGTTTCATTGGTGGCCTTTTAGCAACTTTAGCACCACCTAAGAAGCAAATGAATTGGTATTGACTGTTTAGAGAAAGGGGTGTGAAGAGGGCCTGGTGGCTATTGTGTAGGCAGAAAAAATTAGCAGCTGTCCGCAAGAAGCTTCGTTTCGTTCACATGTGGTGTGTGAGACCACATCGTTTTGGATCATAGTCTTGCTAAGTAAACTGATAGGTACTGTGGATCTGAAAAAACATACAATGCGTTTTCAAAAAGGCTAATAATGCCTTGACGGTAAATCCAAGAGTGCCATGCCCGTATTCCCTGTTCTGCTGATACCTGCATCTGGTGCAAGGTCCCCACTGAACTCTGGGCTGTAGAGGAGGGAGAATCAAAGCTGAAGAAGAAAATCACACTGGTTCCATTTGAACCTAAGTGACAACACTAACATTGGGCAATTGACATTATGCGCTGCTTTGGCAATGGAGTATTTCAGCACAGTTTCCTGGCTTTATTTGCCCAGGTTGATTCTTGTAGCACCTGGGCTCTTCCAAATCTTCCCGTCTCCCTCACTTTCTCCATGACACATCTTCTCCTCTGGATCCAGTTCCAGCAGGTGCTTCTAAATATCCCTATACAGTCCTTGCAATCCCTGCTGATGCAGGTGTTGTTTCATGCACTGATGCTCTCTCAATTCAAGCCTTCCTGGCTCCCTGGGCTACTGGCATCTTTGCCTTGCCCTCAGCTGCAACACCTGGTCTACCTCTGTGTCTTCCTGGAACCAATAAAGTTGTGGTTCCTCAGCCCTGCCATTGCTGAAATTCCTTCCAGTTGTGCTGGGTTAATTAGGGTATCAACACGTCTTGTTAATTGATGACCATGCACTAAAAGAGACACATTTTATGAAAAATATAATAATTCTTGCACTCCGTTCCAATGTTGGAAAAAATATGATTAGCAATATATTCTTGGAACTGTGCAATACTTTGGTCTTTATAAAAAAAAAATACCTTTTCAACACTGTCCAACCATTTTCACATAATCTAGATAGTAGATGAGCTCCTTGCATCATGGATCACACTGTACTGACAAAAGAAAAAAACATGTTAATAACTATACACAAAGTATCAAACCTTTCATTAAAACAAATAGTGTAGCTCTCCATGAAGGAAAGCCTTCTAGACAATTAGCAAATGAGCTGTTCTGCTTTGTAATGAGAGATCGCCAATGGACAAGCCCAGTTTTTCCAGAATCCTATCAGTAGTAGGGTGACTTTTCCTGCCCTTATTGCTTGTATATCTATTGAGATACCATGCATTCCGTAGTGACACCTGCAAAGTAATTTGCTTAAGAAATGTAGCCTTAATCAATGAAAGACAAATATTTTAAATAAGTAAAAAATCGAATATGCAAATTAGCACAAGGAAGTGACAAATCTATGCAGTTTGACATTATCAAATCAAAATGTATGCTTGCTTGATGAGAAGAGAAGAGCGCTGTTTCAATTTCTCTTGGAGAGGATGCAATACAATTACAATTTGAAAAATCTTGGCAATAATACTGCACGTTTTAAATTACTTTTGCTGTCTGATGTCACAATGGCAGATGTTATAGAACTTCTTTGGTTGAGATTCTAATCCGAAAATGGGGTTGTAATTTTTTTTTCTAGATTTAATTGGGTTCATTTTGATTATTTATTTGATTTTTTAATTATGTTTTTAATTCTAGTGAGTTATTTATCAAAGGTTTATTAGCGTTACATGTGTTATTTGGATTTTCCTTTGTTTTTCATTGTGGCATTACCTGTTTGACAGTTAGTATACAATGGGGATGATTATGTTTAATTGCAAAATGATATACTTGATCATTCATTTCAAATGTTTCAATAATTAGTTTTGGTATCTGCACTTATTGAAGCAATCACAGCTGTATCCTTTCCTCTATGCAACTTTTCTGCCATCTTGTGCACCTTCTTGCTTGCCCTCAACACCAGCGGGTACTCACGTTTGAAAATGCAACTCAGATTGAGTTTTTTCATTTTGTTTCATTGGTGGCCCTTTTAGCAACTTTAGCACCACCTAAAAAGCAAATGAATTGGTATTGACTGTTTAGAGAAAGGGGTGTGAAGAGGGTCTGGTGGCTATTGTGTAGGCAGAAAAAATTAGCAGCTGTCCGCAAGAAGCTTCGTTTCGTTCAAATGTGGTGTGTGAGACCACATCGTTTTGGATCATAGTCTTGCTAAGTAAACTGATAGGTACTGTGGATCTGAAAAAACATACAATGCGTTTTCAAAAAGGCTAATAATGCCTGGTCGGTAAATGCAAGAGTGCCATGCCCGTATTCCCTGTTCTGCTGATACCTGCATCTGGTGCAAGGTCCCCACTGAACTCTGGGCTGTAGAGGAGGGAGAATCAAAGCTTAAGAAAAAATCACACTGGTTCCATTTGAACCTAAGTGACAACACTAACATTGGGCAATTGACATTATGCGCTGCTTTGGCAATGGAGTATTTCAGCACAGTTTCCTGGCTTTATTTGCCCAGGTTGATTCTTGTAGCACCTGGGCTGTTCCAAATCTTCCCGTCTCCCTCACTTTCTCCATAACTCATCTTCTCCTCTGGATCCAGTTCCAGCAGGTGCTTCTAAATATCCCTATACAGTCCTTGCAATCCCTGCTGATGCAGGTGTTGTTTCATGCACTGATGCTCTCTCAATTCAAGCCTTCCTGGCTCCCTGGGCTACTGGCATCTTTGCCTTGCCCTCAGCTGCAACACCTGGTCTACCTCTGTGTCTTCCTGGAACCAATAAAGTTGTGGTTCCTCAGCCCTGCCATTGCTGAAATTCCTTCCAGTTGTGCTGGGTTAATTAGGGTATCAACACGTCTTGTTAATTGATGACCATGCACTAAAAGAGACACATTTTATGAAAAATATAATAATTCTTGCACTCCGTTCCAATGTTGGAAAAAATACGATTAGCAATATATTCTTGGAACTGTGCAATACTTTGGTCTTTATAAAAAAAATTTACCTTTTCAACACTGTCCAACCATTTTCACATAATCTAGATAGTAGATGAGCTCCTTGCATCATGGATCACACTGTACTGACAAATGAAGAAAACATGTTAATAACTATACACAAAGTATCAAACCTTTCATTAAAACAAATAGTGTAGCTTTCCATGAAGGAAAGCCTTCTAAACAATTAGCAAATGAGCTGTTCTGCTTTGTAATGAGAGATTGCCAATGGACAAGCCCAGTTTTTCCAGAATCCTATCAGTAGTAGGGTGACTTTTCCTGCCCTTATTGCTTGTATATCTAATGAGATACCACGAATTCCGTAGTGACACCTGCAAAGTAATTCGCTTAAGAAATGTAGCCTTAATCAATGAAAGACAAATATTTTAAATAAGTAAAAAATTGAATATGCAAATTAGCACAAGGAAGTGACACAATCTATGCAGTTTGACATTATCAAATCAAACTGCATGCGTGCTTGATGAGAAGAGAAGAGCGCTGTTTCAATTTCTCCTGGAGAGGATGCAATACAATTACAATTTGAAAAATCTTGGCAATAATACTGCACGTTTTAAATTACTTTTGCTGTCTGATGTCACAATGGCAGATATTATAGAACTTCTTTGGTTGAGATTCTAATCCGAAAATGGGGTTGTAATTGTTTTTTCTAGATTTAATTGGGTTCATTTTGATTATTTATTTGATTTTTTAATTATGTTTTTAATTCTAGTGAGTTATATATCCAAGGTTTATTAGCGTTGGAGGTGTTATTTGGATTTTCCTTTGTTTTTCATTGTGGCATTACCTGTTTCACAGTTAGTATATAATGGGGATGATTATGTTTAATTGCGAAATGATATACATGATCATTCATTTCAAATGTTTCAATAATTTGTTTTGGTATATGCACTTATTGAAGCAATCACAGCTGTATCCCTTCCTCTATGCAACTTGTCTGCCATCTTGTGCACCTTCTGGCTTGCCCTCAACACCAGGGGGTACTCACGCTTGAAAATGCAACTCAGATTGAGTTTTTTTCATTTTGTTTCATTGGTGGCACTTTAACAACTTTAGCACCACCTAAGAAGCAAATTAATTGGTATTGACTGTTTAGAGAAAGGGGTGTGAAGAGGGCCTGGTGGCTATAGTGTAGTCAGAAAAAATTAGCAGCTGTCCGCAAGAAGCTTCGTTTCGTTCACATGTGGTGTGTGAGACCACATCGTTTTGGATCATAGTCTTGCTAAGTAAACTGATAGGTACTGTGGATCTGAAAAAACATACAATGCAATTTCAAAAAGGCTAATAATGCCTGGTCGGTAAATCCAAGTGTGCCCTGCCCGTATTTCCTGTTCTGCTGATACCTGCATCTGGTGCAAGGTCCCCACTGAACTCTGGGCTGTAGAGGAGGGAGAATCAAAGCTGAAGAAGAAAATCACACTGGTTCCATTTGAACCTAAGTGACAACACTAACATTGGGCAATTTACATTATGTGCTGCTTTGGCAATGGAGTATTTCAGCACAGTTTCCTGGCTTTATTTGCCCCGGTTGATTCTTGTAGCACCTGGGCTGTTCCAAATCTTCCCGTCTGCCTCACTTTCTCCATCACTCATCTTCTCCTCTGGATCCAGTTCCAGCAAGTGCTTCTAAATATCCCTATACAGTCCTTGCAATCCCTGCTGATGCAGGTGTTGTTTCATGCACTGATGCTCTCTCAATTCAAGCCTTCCTGGCTCCCTGGGCTACTGGCATCTTTGCCTGGCCCTCAGCTGCAACACCTGGTCTACCTCTGTGTCTTTCTGGAACCAATACAGTTGTGGTTCCTCAGCCCTGCCATTGCTGAAATTCCTTCCAGTTGTGCTGGGTTAATTAGGGTATCAACACGTCTTGTTAATTGATGACCATGAACTAAAAGAGACACATTTTATGAACAATATAATAATTCTTGCACTCCGTTCCAATGTTAGAAGAAAATACGATTAGCAATATATTCTTGGAACTGTGCAATACTTTGGTCTTTATAAAAAAAAAAAAAACCTTTTCAACACTGTCCAACCATTTTCACATAATCTAGATAGTAGAAGATCTTGTTGCATCATGGATCACACTGTACTGACAAATGAAGAAAACATGTTAATAACTATACACAAAGCATCAAACCTTTCATTAAAACAAATAGGGTAGCTCTCCATGAAGGAAAGCCTTCTAGACAAATAGCAAATGAGCTGTTCTGCTTTGTAATGAGAGATCGCCAATGGACAAGCCCAGTTTTTCCAGAATCCTATCAGTAGTAGGGTGACTTTTCCTGCCCTTATTGCTTGTATATCTACTGAGATACCATGCATTCCGTAGTGACACCTGCAAAGTAATTTGCTTAAGAAATGTAGCCTTAATCAATGAAAGACAAATATTTTAAATAAGTAAAAAATCGAATATGCAAATTAGCACAAGGAAGTGACAAATCTATGCAGTTTGACATTATCAAATCAAAATGTATGCTTGCTTGATGAGAAGAGAAGAGCGCTGTTTCAATTTCTCTTGGAGAGGATGCAATACAATTACAATTTGAAAAATCTTGGCAATAATACTGCACGTTTTAAATTACTTTTGCTGTCTGATGTCACAATGGCAGATGTCATAGAACTTCTTTGGTTGAGATTCTAATCCGAAAATGGGGTTGTATTTTTTTTTTCTAGATTTAATTGGGTTCATTTTGATTATTTATTAGATTTTTTAATTATGTTTTTAATTCTAGTGAGTTATTTATCAAAGGTTTATTAGCGTTACATGTGTTATTTGGATTTTCCTTTGTTTTTCATTGTGGCATTACCTGTTTGACAGTTAGTATACAATGGGGATGATTATGTTTAATTGCAAAATGATATACTTGATCATTCATTTCAAATGTTTCAATAATTAGTTTTGGTATCTGCACTTATTGAAGCAATCACAGCTGTATCCTTTCCTCTATGCAACTTGTCTGCCATCTTGTGCACCTTCTGGCTTGCCCTCAACACCAGGGGGTACTCACGCTTGAAAATGCAACTCAGATTGAGTTTTTTTCATTTTGTTTCATTGGTGGCACTTTAACAACTTTAGCACCACCTAAGAAGCAAATTAATTGGTATTGACTGTTTAGAGAAAGGGGTGTGAAGAGGGCCTGGTGGCTATAGTGTAGGCAGAAAAAATTAGCAGCTGCCCGCAAGAAGCTTCGTTTCGTTCACTTGTGGTGTGTGAGACCACATCGTTTTGGATCAAAGTCTTGCTAAGTAAACTGATAGGTACTGTGGATCTGAAAAAACATACAATGCGATTTCAAAAAGGCTAATAATGCTTGGTCGGTAAATCCAAGTGTGCCCTGCCCGTATTCCCTGTTCTGCTGATACCTGCATCTGGTGCAAGGTCCTCACTGAACTCTGGGCTGTAGAGGAGGTAGAATGAAAGCTGAAGAAGAAAATCACACTGGTTCCATTTGAACCTAAGTGACAACACTAACATTGGGCAATTGACATTATGCGCTGCTTTGGCAATGGAGTATTTCAGCACAGTTTCCTGGCTTATTTGCCCCGGTTGATTCTTGTAGCACTTGGGCTGTTCCAAATCTTCCCGCCTCCCTCACTTTCTCCATCACTCATCTTCTCCTCTGGATCCAGTTCCAGCAGGTGCTTCTAAATATCCCTATACAGTCCTTGCAATCCCTGCTGATGCAGGTGTGGTTTCATGCACTGATGCTCTCTCAATTCAAGCCTTCCTGGCTCCCTGGGCTACTGGCATCTTTGCCTGACCCTCAGCTGCAACACCTTGTCTACCTCTGTGTCTTTCTGGAACCAATAAAGTTGTGGTTCCTCAGCCCTGCCATTGCTGAAATTCCTTCCAGTTGTACTGGGTTAATTAGGGTATCAAGAAGTCTTGTTAATTGATGGCCATGCACTAAAAGAGACACCTTTTATGAAAAATATAATAATTCTTGCACTCGGTTCCAATTTTGTAAAAAAATATGATTAGCAATATATTCTTGGAAGTGTGCAATACTTTGGTCTTTATAAAAGAAAATACCTTTTCAACACTGTCCAACCATTTTCACATAATCTAGATAGTAGAAGATCTTGTTGCATCATGGATCACACTGTACTGACAAATGAAGAAAACATGTTAATAACTACACACAAAGCATCAAACCTTTCATTAAAACAAATAGGGTAGCTCTCCATGAAGGAAAGCCTTCTAGACAAATAGCAAATGAGCTGTTCTGCTTTGTAATGAGAGATCGCCAATGGACAAGCCCAGTTTTTCCAGAATCCTATCAGTAGTAGGGTGACTTTTCCTGCCCTTATTGCTTGTATATCTACTGAGATACCATGCATTCCGTAGTGACACCTGCAAAGTAATTTGCTTAAGAAATGTAGCCTTAATCAATGAAAGACAAATATTTTAAATAAGTAAAAAATCAAATATGCAAATTAGCACAAGGAAGTGACAAATCTATGCAGTTTGACATTATCAAATCAAAATGTATGCTTGCTTGATGAGAAGAGAAGAGCGCTGTTTCAATTTCTCTTGGAGAGGATGCAATACAATTACAATTTGAAAAATCTTGGCAATAATACTGCACGTTTTAAATTACTTTTGCTTTCTGATGTGATTTAATTGGGTTCATTTTGATTATTTATTAGATTTTTTAATTATGTTTTTAATTCTAGTGAGTTATTTATCAAAGGTTTATTAGCGTTACATGTGTTATTTGGATTTTCCTTTGTTTTTCATTGTGGCATTACCTGTTTGACAGTTAGTATACAATGGGGATGATTATGTTTAATTGCAAAATGATATACTTGATCATTCATTTCAAATGTTTCAATAATTAGTTTTGGTATATGCACTTATGGAAGCAATCACAGCTGTATCCCTTCCTCTATGCAACTTGTCTGCCATCTTGTGCACCTTCTGGCTTGCCCTCAACACCAGGGGGTACTCACGTTTGAAAATGCAACTCAGATTGAGTTTTTTTCATTTTGTTTCATTGGTGGCACTTTAGCAACTTTAGCACCACCTAAGAAGCACATGAATTGGTATTGACTGTTTAGAGAAAAGGGTGTGAAGAGGTCCTGGTGGCTATTGTGTAGGCAGAAAAAATTAGCAGCTGTCCGCAAGAAGCTTTGTTTGGTTCACATGTGGTGTGTGAGAGCACATCGTTTTGGATCATAGTCTTGCTAAGTAAATTGTAGGTACTGTGGATCTGAAAAAACATACAATGCGATTTCAAAAAGGCTAATAATGCCTCATCGGTAGATCCAAGTGTGCCCTGCCCGTATTCCCTGTTCTGCTGATACCTGCATCTGGTGCAAAGTCCCCACTGAACTCTGGGCTGTAGAAGAGGGAGAATCAAAGGTGAGGAAGAAAATCACACTGGTTCCATTTGAACCTAAGTGACAACACTAACATTGGGCAATTGACATTATGCGCTGCTTTGGCAATGGAGTATTTCAGCAGTTTCCTGGCTTTATTTGCCCCTGTTGATTCTCGTAGCACCTGGGCTGTTCCAAATCTTCCCATCTCCCTCACTTTCTCCATCACTCATCTTCTGCTCTGGATCCAGCTCCGGCAGGTGCTTCTAAATATCCCTATACAGTCCTTGCAATCCCTCCCGATGCAGGTGTTGTTTCATGCACTGATGCTCCCTCAATTCAAGCCTTCCTGGCTTCCCGAGCTACTGTCATCTTCCCCTGGCCCTCAGCTGCCACACCTGGTCTACCTCTGTGTCTTTCTGGAACCAATAAAGTCCTTGTTCCTCAGCCCTGCCATTGCTGAAATTCCTTCCAGTTGTGCTGGGTTAATTAGGGTATCAACACGTCTTGTTAATTGATGACCATGCACTAAAAGAGACACATTTTATGGAAAATATAATAATTCTTGCAATCCGTTCCAATTTTGGAAAGAAATACGATTAGCAATATATTCTTGGAACTGTGCAATACTTTGGTCTTTATAAAAAAAAAATTACCTTTTCAACACTGACCAACCATTTTCACATAATCTAGATAGTAGATGAGCTCCTTGCACCATGGATCACACTGTACTGACAAATGAAGAAAACATGTTAATAACTATACACAAAGCATCAAACCTTTCATTAAAACAAATAGTGTAGCTCTCCATGAAGGAAAGCCTTCTAGACAAATAGCAAATGAGCTGTTCTGCTTTGTAATGAGAGATCGCCAATGGACAAGCCCAGTTATTCCAGAATCCTATCAGTAGTAGGGTGACTTTTCCTGCCCTTATTGCTTGTATATCTATTGAGATACCACGCATTCCGTAGTGACACCTGCAAAGTAATCTGCTTAAGAAATGTAGCCTTAATCAATGAAAGACAAATATTTTAAATTAGTAAAAAATCTAATATGCAAATTAGCACAAGGAAGTGACAAATCTATGCAGTTTGACATTATCAAATCAAAATGTATGCTTGCTTGATGAGAAGAGAAGAGCGCTATTTCAATTTCTCTTGTAGAGGATGCAATACAATTACAATTTGAAAAATCTTGGCAATAATACTGCACGTTTTAAATTACTTTTGCTGTCTGATGTCACAATGGCAGATGTTATAGAACTTCTTTGGTTGAGATCCTAATCCGAAAATGGGGTTGTAATTTATTTTCTATATTTAATTGGGTTCATTTTGATTATTTATTAGATTTTTTAATTATGTTTTTAACTCTAGTGAGTTATTTATCCAATGTTTATTAGCGTTAGAGGTGTTATTTGGATTTTCCTTTGTTTTTCATTGTGGCATTACCTGTTTCACAGTTAGTATATAATGGGAATGATTATGTTTAATTGCGAAATGATATACATGATCATTCATTTCAAATGTTTCAATAATTCGTTTTGGTATATGCACTTATTGAAGAAATCACAGCTGTATCCGTTCCTCTATTCAACTTGTCTGCCATCTTGTGCACCTTCTTGCTTGCCCTCAACACCAGCGGGTACTCACGTTCGAAAATGCAACTCAGATTGAGTTTTTTTCATTTTGTTTCATTGGGGGCCCTTTAGCAACTTTAGCACCACCTAAGAAGCACATGAATTGGTATTGACTGTTTCGAGAAAGGGGTGTGAAGAGGGCCTGGTGGCTATTTTGTAGGCAGAAAAAATTAGCAGCTGTCCGCAAGAAGCTTTGTTTCGTTCACATGTGGTGTGTGAGAGCACATCGTTTTGGATCATAGTCTTGCTAAGTAAACTGATAGGTACTGTGGATCTGAAAAAACATACAATGTGATTTCAAAAAGGCTAATAATGCTTGGTCGGTAAATCCAAGTGTGCCCTGCCCGTATTCCCTGTTCTGCTGATACCTGCATCTGGTGCAAGGTCCTCACTGAACTCTGGGCTGTAGAGGAGGTAGAATGAAAGCTGAAGAAGAAAATCACACTGGTTCCATTTGAACCTAAGTGACAACACTAACATTGGGCAATTGACATTATGCGCTGCTTTGGCAATGGAGTATTTCAGCACAGTTTCCTGGCTTATTTGCCCCGGTTGATTCTTGTAGCACTTGGGCTGTTCCAAATCTTCCCGCCTCCCTCACTTTCTCCATCACTCATCTTCTCCTCTGGATCCAGTTCCAGCAGGTGCTTCTAAATATCCCTATACAGTCCTTGCAATCCCTGCTGATGCAGGTGTGGTTTCATGCACTGATGCTCTCTCAATTCAAGCCTTCCTGGCTCCCTGGGCTACTGGCATCTTTGCCTGACCCTCAGCTGCAACACCTTGTCTACCTCTGTGTCTTTCTGGAACCAATAAAGTTGTGGTTCCTCAGCCCTGCCATTGCTGAAATTCCTTCCAGTTGTACTGGGTTAATTAGGGTATCAAGAAGTCTTGTTAATTGATGGCCATGCACTAAAAGAGACACCTTTTATGAAAAATATAATAATTCTTGCACTCCGTTCCAATGTTAGAAAAAAATACGATTAGCAATATATTCTTGGAACCGTGCAATACTTTGGTCTTTATAAAAAAAAATACCTTTTCAACACTGTCCAACCATTTTCACATAATCTAGATAGTAGAAGATCTTGTTGCATCATGGATCACACTTTACTGACAAAAGAAGAAAACATGTTAATAACTATACACAAAGCATCAAACCTTTCATTAAAACAAATAGGGTAGCTCTCCATGAAGGAAAGCCTTCTAGACAAATAGCAAATGAGCTGTTCTGCTTTGTAATGAGAGATCGCCAATGGACAAGCCCAGTTTTTCCAGAATCCTATCAGTAGTAGGGTGACTTTTCCTGCCCTTATTCCTTCTATATTTATTTAGATACCACACATTCCGTAGTGAAACCTGCAAATTAATTTGCTTAAGAAATGTAGCCTTAATCAATGAAAGACAAATATTTTAAATAAGTAAAAAATTGAATATGCAAATTAGCACAAGGAAGTGACAAATCTATGCAGTTTGACTTAATCAAATCAAAATATATGCTTGCTTGATGAGAAGAGAAGAGCGCTGTTTCAATTTCTCCTGGAGAGGATGCAATACAATTACAATTTGAAAAATCTTGGCAATAATACTGCACGTTTTAAATTACTTTTGCTGTCTGATGTCACAATGGCAGATGTTATAGAACTTCTTTGGTTGAGATTCTAATCCGAAAATGGGGTTGTAAATTTTTTTTCTAGATTTAATTGGGTTCATTTTGATTATTTATTAGATTTTTTAATTATGTTTTTAATTCTAGTGAGTTATTTATCAAAGGTTTATTAGCGTTACATGTGTTATTTGGATTTTCCTTTGTTTTTCATTGTGGCATTACCTGTTGGACAGTTAGTATACAATGGGGATGATTATGTTTAATTGCGAAATGATATACATGATCATTCATTTCAAATGTTTCAATAATTAGTTTTGGTATCTGCACTTATTGAAGCAATCACAGCTGTATCCTTTCCTCTATGCAACTTGTCTGCCATCTTGTGCACCTTCTGGCTTGCCCTCAACACCAGCGGGTACTCACGCTTGAAAATGCAACTCAGATTGAGTTTTTTTCATTTTGTTTCCTTGGTGGCACTTTAGCAACTTTAGCTCCACCTAAGGAGCACATTAATTGGTATTGACTGTTTAGAGAAAAGGGTGTGAAGAGGGCCGGTGGCTATTGTGTAGGCAGAAAAAATTAGCAGCTGTCCGCAAGAAGCTTTTTTTGGTTCACATGTGGTGTGTGAGAGCACATCGTTTTGGATCATAGTCTTGCTAAGTAAACTGATAGGTACTGTGGATCTGAAAAAACATACAATGCGATTTCAAAAAAGCTAATAATGCCTGGTCGGTAGATCCAAGTGTGCCCTACCCGTATTCCCTGATCAGCTGATACCTGCATCTGGTGCCAGTTCCCCACTGAACTCTGGGCTGTAGAGGAGGGAGAATCAAAGGTGAATAAGAAAAGCACACTGGTTCCATTTGAACCTAATTGAAAACACTAACATTGGGCAATTGACATTATGCGCTGCTTTGACAATGGAGTATTTCAGCACAGTTTCCTGGCTTTATTTGCCCCGGTTGATTCTCGTAGCACCTGGGCTGTTCCAAATCTTCCCGTCTCCCTCATTTTCTCCATCACTAATCGTCTGCTCTGGATCCAGCTCCGGCAGGTGCTTCTAAATATCCCTATACAGCCCTTGCAATCCCTGCTGATGCAGGTGTTGTTTCATGCACTGATGCTCCCTCAATTCAAGCCTTCCTGGCTTCCTGGGCTACTGGCATCTTTGCCTGGCCCTCAGCTGCAACACCTTGTCTACCTCTGTGTCTTTCTGGAACCAATAAAGTTGTGGTTCCTCAGCCCTGCCATTGCTGAAATTCCTTCCAGTTGTGCTGGGTTAATTAGGGTATAAACACTTCTTGTTAATTGATGACCATGCACTAAAAGAGACACATTTTATGAAAAATATAATAATTCTTGCACTCGGTTCCAATTTTGTAAAAAAATATGATTAGCAATATATTCTTGGAACTGTGCAATACTTTGGTCTTTATAAAAAATAATTGACCATTTCAACACTGTCTAACCATTTTCACATAATCCAGATAGTAGATGAGCTCCTTGCAACATTGATCATACTGTACTGTCAAATTAACAAAACATGTTAATGACTATATGCAAAGCATCAAACCTTTCATTAAAAGAAATAGTGTAGTTCTCCATGAAGGAAAGGCTTCTAGACAAATATCAAATGAGCTGTCCTGCTCGGTAATCAGAGATTGCTAATGGACAAGCCCAGTTTTTCCAGAATCCTATCAGTAGTAGGGTGACTTTTCCTGCCCTTATTCCTTCTATATTTATTTAGATACCACGCATTCCGTAGTGACACCTGCAAAGTAATTTGCTTAAGAAATGTAGCCTTAATCAATGAAAGACAAATATTTTAAATAAGTAAAAAATTGAATATGCAAATTAGCACAAGGAAGTGACAAATCTATGCAGTTTGACATTATCAAATCAAAATGTATGCTTGCTTGATGAGAAGAGAAGAGCGCTGTTTCAATTTCTCTTGGAGAGGATGCAATACAATTACAATTTGAAAAATCTTGGCAATAATACTGCACGTTTTAAATTACTTTTGCTGTCTGATGTCACTATGGCAGATATTATAGAACTTCTTTGGCTGAGATTCTAATCCGAAAATGGGGTTGTAATTATTTTTTCTAGATTTAATTGGGTTCATTTTGATTATTTATTAGATTTTTTAATTATGTTTTTAATTCTAGTGAGTTATTTATCAAAGGTCTATTAGCGTTACATGTGTTATTTGGATTTTGCTTTGTTTTTCATTGTGGCATTACCTGTTTGACAGTTAGTATACAATGGGGATGATTATGTTTAATTGCAAAATGATATACTTGATCATTCATTTCAAATGTTTCAATAATTAGTTTTGGTATCTGCACTTATTGAAGCAATCACAGCTGTATCATTTCCTCTATGCAACTTGTCTGCCATCTTGTGCACCTTCTGGCTTGCCCTCAACACCAGGGGGTACTCACTCTTGAAAATGCAACTCAGATTGAGTTTTTTTCATTTTGTTTCATTGGTGGCACTTTAACAACTTTAGCACCACCTAAGAAGCAAATTAATTGGTATTGACTGTTTAGAGAAAGGGGTGTGAAGAGGGCCTGGTGGCTATAGTGTAGGCAGAAAAAATTAGCAGCTGCCCGCAAGAAGCTTCGTTTCGTTCACTTGTGGTGTGTGAGACCACATCGTTTTGGATCATAGTCTTGCTAAGTAAACTGATAGGTACTGTGGATCTGAAAAAACATACAATGCGATTTCAAAAAGGCTAATAATGCCTGGTCGGTAAATCCAAGTGTGCCCTTCCCGTATTCCCTGTTCTGCTGATACCTGCATCTGGTGCAAGGTCCCCACTGAACTGTGGGCTGTAGAGGAGGGAGAATCAAAGCCGAAGAAGAAAATCACACTGGTTCCATTTGAACCTAAGTGACAACACTAACATTGGGCAATTGACATTATGCGCTCCTTTGGCAATGGAGTATTTCAGCACAGTTTCCTGGCTTTATTTGCCCGGTTGATTCTTGTAGCACCTGGGCTGTTCCAAATCTTCCCGTCTGCCTCACTTTCTCCATCACTCATCTTCTCCTCTAGATCCAGTTCCAGCAGGTGCTTCTAAATATCCCTATACAGTCCTTGCAATCCCTGCTGATGCAGGTGTTGTTTCATGCACTGATGCTCTCTCAATTCAAGCCTTCCTGGCTCCCTGGGCTACTGGCATCTTTGCCTGGCCCTCAGCTGCAACACCTGGTCTACCTCTGTGTCTTTCTGGAACCAATACAGTTGTAGTTCCTCAGCCCTGCCATTGCTGAAATTCCTTCCAGTTGTGCTGGGTTAATTAGGGTATCAACACGTCTTGTTAATTGATGACCATGCACTAAAAGAGACACATTTTATGAAAAATATAATAATTCTTGCACTCCGTTCCAATGTTAGAAAAAAATACGATTAGCAATATATTCTTGGAACCGTGCAATACTTTGGTCTTTATAAAAAAAAAATACCTTTTCAACACTGTCCAACCATTTTCACATAATCTAGATAGTAGAAGATCTTGTTGCATCATAGATCACACTGTACTGACAAATGAAGAAAACATGTTAATAACTATACAAAAAGCATCAAACCTTTCATTAAAACAAATAGGGTAGCTCTCCATGAAGGAAAGCCTTCTAGACAAATAGCAAATGAGCTGTTCTGCTTTGTAATGAGAGATCGCCAATGGACAAGCCCAGTTTTTCCAGAATCCTATCAGTAGTAGGGTGACTTTTCCTGCCCTTATTGCTTGTATATCTACTGAGATACCATGCATTCCGTAGTGACACTTGCAAAGTAATTTGCTTAAGAAATGTAGCCTTAATCAATGAAAGACAAATATTTTAAATAAGTAAAAAATCAAATATGCAAATTAGCACAAGGAAGTGACAAATCTATGCAGTTTGACATTATCAAATCAAAATGTATGCTTGCTTGATGAGAAGAGAAGAGCGCTGTTTCAATTTCTCTTGGAGAGGATGCAATACAATTACAATTTGAAAAATCTTGGCAATAATACTGCACGTTTTAAATTACTTTTGCTGTCTGATGTCACAATGGCAGATGTTATAGAACTTCTTTGGTTGAGATTCTAATCCGAAAATGGGGTTGTAATTTTTTTTTCTAGATTTAATTGGGTTCATTTTGATTATTTATTAGATTTTTTAATTATGTTTTTAATTCTAGTGAGTTATTTATCAAAGGTTTATTAGCGTTACATGTGTTATTTGGATTTTCCTTTGTTTTTCATTGTGGCATTACCTGTTTGACAGTTAGTATACAATGGGGATGATTATGTTTAATTGCAAAATGATATACTTGATCATTCATTTCAAATGTTTCAATAATTAGTTTTGGTATATGCACTTATTGAAGCAATCACAGCTGTATCCCTTCCTCTATGCAATTTGTCTGCCATCTTGTGCACCTTCTGGCTTGCCCTCAACACCAGGGCGTACTCACGTTTGAAAATGCAACTCAGATTGAGTTTTTTTCATTTTGTTTCATTGGTGGCACTTTAGCAACTTTAGCACCACCTAAGAAGCACATGAATTGGTATTGACTGTTTAGAGAAAAGGGTGTGAAGAGGTCCTGGTGGCTATTGTGTAGGCAGAAAAAATTAGTAGCTGTCCGCAAGAAGCTTCGTTTGGTTCACATGTGGTGTGTGAGAGCACATCGTTTTGGATCATAGTCTTGCTAAGTAAATTGTAGGTACTGTGGATCTGAAAAAACATACAATGCGATTTCAAAAAGGCTAATAATGCCTCATCGGTAGATCCAAGTGTGCCCTGCCCGTATTCCCTGTTCTGCTGATACCTGCATCTGGTGCAAAGTCCCCACTGAACTCTGGGCTGTAGAAGAGGGAGAATAAAAGGTGAGGAAGAAAATCACACTGGTTCCATTTGAACCTAAGTGACAACACTAACATTGGGCAATTGACATTATGCGCTGCTTTGGCAATGGAGTATTTCAGCAGTTTCCTGGCTTTATTTGCCCCTGTTGATTCTCGTAGCACCTGGGCTGTTCCAAATCTTCCCATCTCCCTCACTTTCTCCATCACTCATCTTCTGCTCTGGATCCAGCTTCGGCAGGTGCTTCTAAATATCCCTATACAGTCCTTGCAATCCCTCCCGATGCAGGTGTTGTTTCATGCACTGATGCTCCCTCAATTCAAGCCTTCCTGGCTTCCCGAGCTACTGTCATCTTCCCCTGGCCCTCAGCTGCCACACCTGGTCTACCTCTGTGTCTTTCTGGAACCAATAAAGTCCTTGTTCCTCAGCCCTGCCATTGCTGAAATTCCTTCCAGTTGTGCTGGGTTAATTAGGGTATCAACACGTCTTGTTAATTGATGACCATGCACTAAAAGAGACACATTTTATGGAAAATATAATAATTCTTGCACTCCGTTCCAATTTTTGAAAGAAATACGATTAGCAATATATTCTTGGAACTGTGCAATACTTTGGTCTTTATAAAAAAAAAATTACCTTTTCAACACTGACCAACCATTTTCACATAATCTAGATAGTAGATGAGCTCCTTGCATCATGGATCACACTTTACTGACAAATTAACCAAACATGTTAGTAACTATAAGCAAAGCATCAAACCTTTCATTAAAACAAATAGTGTAGCTCTCCATGAAGGAAAGCCTTTTAGACAAATAGCAAATGAGCTGTTCTGCTTTGTAATGAGAGATCGCCAATGGACAAGCCCAGTTATTCCAGAATCCTATCAGTAGTAGGGTGACTTTTCCTGCCCTTATTGCTTGTATATCTATTGAGATACCACGCATTCCGTAGTGACACCTGCAAAGTAATTTGCTTAAGAAATGTAGCCTTAATCAATGAAAGACAAATATTTTAAATTAGTAAAAAATCGAATATGCAAATTAGCACAAGGAAGTGACAAATCTATGCAGTTTGACATTATCAAATCAAAATGTATGCTTGCTTGATGAGAAGAGAAGAGCGCTATTTCAATTTCTCTTGTAGAGGATGCAATACAATTACAATTTGAAAAATCTTGGCAATAATACTGCACGTTTTAAATTACTTTTGCTGTCTGATGTCACAATGGCAGATGTTATAGAACTTCTTTGGTTGAGATCCTAATCCGAAAATGGGGTTGTAATTTATTTTCTAGATTTAATTGGGTTCATTTTGATTATTTATTAGATTTTTTAATTATGTTTTTAACTCTAGTGAGTTATTTATCAAAGGTTTATTAGCGTTAGAGGTGTTATTTGGATTTTCCTTTGTTTTTCATTGTGGCATTACCTGTTTCACAGTTAGTATATAATGGGAATGATTATGTTTAATTGCGAAATGATATACATGATCATTCATTTCAAATGTTTCAATAATTCGTTTTGGTATATGCACTTATTGAAGAAATCACAGCTGTATCCCTTCCTCTATGCAACTTGTCTGCCATCTTGTGCACCTTCTTGCTTGCCCTCAACACCAGCGGGTACTCACGTTCGAAAATGCAACTCAGATTGAGTTTTTTTCATTTTGTTTCATTGGGGGCCCTTTAGCAACTTTAGCACCACCTAAGAAGCACATGAATTGGTATTGACTGTTTCGAGAAAGGGGTGTGAAGAGGGCCTGGTGGCTATTGTGTAGGCAGAAAAAATTAGCAGCTGTCCGCAAGAAGCTTTGTTTCGTTCACATGTGGTGTGTGAGAGCACATCGTTTTGGATCATAGTCTTGCTAAGTAAACTGATAGGTACTGTGGATCTGAAAAAACATACAATGCGATTTCAAAAAGGCTAATAATGCTGGGTCGGTAAATCCAAGTGTGCCCTGCCCGTATTCCCTGTTCTGCTGATAACTGCATCTGGTGCAAGGTCCCCACTGAACTCTGGGCTGTAGAGGAGGTAGAATGAAAGCTGAAGAAGAAAATCACACTGGTTCCATTTGAACCTAACTGACAACACTAACATTGGGCAATTGACATTATGCGCTGCTTTGGCAATGGAGTATTTCAGCACAGTTTCCTGGCTTATTTGCCCCGGTTGATTCTTGTAGCACTTGGGCTGTTCCAAATCTTCCCGCCTCCCTCACTTTCTCCATCACTCATCTTCTCCTCTGGATCCAGTTCCAGCAGGTGCTTCTAAATATCCCTATACAGTCCTTGCAATCCCTGCTGATGCAGGTGTTGTTTCATGCACTGATGCTCTCTCAATTCAAGCCTTCCTGGCTCCCTGGGCTACTGGCATCTTTGCCTGACCCTCAGCTGCAACACCTTGTCTACCTCTGTGTCTTTCTGGAACCAATAAAGTTGTGGTACCTCAGCCCTGCCATTGCTGAAATTCCTTCCAGTTGTACTGGGTTAATTAGGGTATCCAGAAGTCTTGTTAATTGATGGCCATGCACTAAAAGAGACACCTTTTATGAAAAATATAATAATTCTTGCACTCGGTTCCAATTTTGTAAAAAAATATGATTAACAATATATTCTTGGAAGTGTGCAATACTTTGGTCTTTATAAAAAAAATTGACCATTTCAGCACTGTCCAACCATTTTCATATAATCCAGATAGTAGATGAGCTCCTTGCATCATAGATCACACTGTACTGACAAATTAACAAAACATGTTAGTAACTATATGCAAAGCATCAAACCTTTCATTAAAACAAATAGTGTAGCTCTCCATGATGGAAAGCCTTCTAGACAAATAGCAAATGAGCTGTTCTGTTTGGTAATCAGAGATTGCTAATGGACAAGCCCAGTTTTTCCAGAATCCTATCAGTAGTAGGGTGACTTTTCCTGCCCTTATTCCTTCTATATTTATTTAGATACCACGCATTCCTTAGTGACACCTGAAAAGTAATTTGCTTAAGAAATGTAGCCTTAATCAATGAAAGACAAATATTTTAAATAAGTAAAAAATTGAATATTCAAATTAGCACAAGGAAGTGACACAATGGGCCTCATTACGACCTAGGCGGTAAGTTACCGCCTGGGTCGTACACTTACCACCATGGTGTAAACTACATTTACACCATGGTGGTTGGCGGGTTTACCGCCCCATTCCAAGGTGAGTGGGGCGGTAAATCCCCATTTCCCATTTTACCCTTCCCCATTCCCATTTTTGCCCCATAGGGCATAATGGGAGTGGGGAAGACGCTAATTACGCCACCGTAAGTTACGGTGGCGTAATTAGCACCATGGTCCCTTAGCGCCATGGATTTTAATGCCTGCAAAAAGCAGGCGTTAATATCACCATGGCGCTAAGGGACCTTGTAATCAGGCGTTAAGGGTTGGCGCCGTTAACGGCGCCGTTAACCCCTTAACGCCTGACTCGTAATGAGGCCCATTGAGTTTTTTTTCATTTTGTTTCATTGGTGGCACTTTAGCAACTTTAGCACCACCTAAGAAGCACATGAATTGGTATTGACTGTTTAGAGAAAAGGGTGTGAAGAGGTCCTGGTGGCTATTGTGTAGGCAGAAAAAATTAGCAGTTGTCCGCAAGAAGCTTCGTTTGGTTCACATGTGGTGTGTGAGAGCACATCGTTTTGGATCATAGTCTTGCTAAGTAAATTGATAGGTACTGTGGATCTGAAAAAACATACAATGCGATTTCAAAAAGGCTAATAATGCCTCATCGGTAGATCCAAGTGTGCCCTGCCCGTATTCCCTGTTCTGCTGATACCTGCATCTGGTGCAAGGTCCCCACTGAACTCTGGGCTGTAGAAGAGGGAGAATCAAAGGTGAAGAAGAAAATCACACTGGTTCCATTTGAACCTAATTGACAACACTAACATTGGGCAATTGACATTATGCGCTGCTTTGGCAATGGAGTATTTCAGCACAGTTTCCTGGCTTTATTTGCCCCGGTTGATTCTCGTAGCACCTGGGCTGTTCCAAATCTTCCCGTCTCCCTCACTTTCTCCATCACTCATCTTCTGCTCTTGATCCAGCTCCGGCAGGTGCTTCTAAATATCCCTATACAGTCCTTGCAATCCCTGCCGATGCAGGTGTTGTTTCATGCACTGATGCTCCCTCAATTCAAGCCTTCCTGGCTTCCCAAGCTACTGTCATCTTCCCCTGGTCCTCAGCTGCCACACCTGGTCTACCTCTGTGTCTTTCTGGAACCAATAAAGTCCTTGTTCCTCAGCCCTGCCATTGCTGAAATTCCTTCCAGTTGTGCTGGGTTAATTAGGGTATCAACACGTCTTGTTAATTGATGACCATGCACTAAAAGAGACACATTTTATGGAAAATATAATAATTCTTGCACTCCGTTCCAATTTTGGAAAGAAATACGATTAGCAATATATTCTTGGAACTGTGCAATACTTTGGTCTTTATAAAAAAAAAATTACCTTTTCAACACTGACCAACCATTTTCACATAATCTAGATAGTAGATGAGCTCCTTGCATCATGGATCACACTGTACTGACAAATTAACCAAACATGTTAGTAACTATATGCAAAGCATCAAACCTTTCATTAAAACAAATAGTGTAGCTCTCCATGATGGAAAGCCTTCTAGACAAATAGCAAATGAGCTGTTCTGCTTGGTAATCAGAGATTGCTAATGGACAAGCCCAGTTTTTCCAGAATCCTATTAGTAGTAGGGTGACTTTTCCTGCCCTTATTCCTTCTATATTTATTTAGATACCACGCATTCCTTAGTGACACCTGCAAAGTAATTTGCTTAAGAAATGTAGCCTTAATCAATGAAAGACAAATATTTTAAATAAGTAAAAAATTGAATATGCAAATTAGCACAAGGAAGTGACACAATCTATGCAGTTTGCCATTATCAAATCAAACTGTATGCTTGCTTGATGAGAAGAGAAGAGCGCTGTTTCAATTTCTCTTGGAGAGGATGCAATAAAATTACAATTTGAAAAATCTTGGCAATAATACTGCACGTTTTAAATTACTTTTTCTGTCTGATGTCACAATAGCAGATATTATAGAACTTCTTTGGTTGAGATTCTAATCCGAAAATGGGGTTGTAATTGTTTTTTCTAGATTTAATTGGGTTCATTTTGATTATTTATTAGATTTTTTAATTATGTTTTTAACTCTAGTGAGTTATTTATCCAAGGTCTATTAGCGTTAGAGGTGTTATTTGGATTTTCCTTTGTTTTTCATTGTGGCATTACCTGTTTCACAGTTAGTATATAATGGGAATGATTATGTTTAATTGCGAAATGATATACATGATCATTCATTTCAAATGTTTCAATAATTAGTTTTGGTATCTGCACTTATTGAAGCAATCACAGCTGTATCCTTTCCTCTATGTAACTTGTCTGCCATCTTGTGCACCTTCTTGCTTCCCCTCAACACCAGCGGGTACTCACATGTGAAAATGCAACTCACATTGAGTTTTTTTCATTTTGTTTCATTGGTGGCCCTTTAGCAACTTTAGCACCACCTAAGAAGCAAATGAATTGGTATTGACTGTTTAGAGAAAGGGGTGTGAAGAGGGCCTGGTGGCTATTGTGTAGGCAGAAAAAATTAGCAGCTGTCTGCAAGAAGCTTCGCTTCGTTCACATGTGGTGTGTGAGACCACATCATTTTGGATCATAGTCTTGCTAAGTAAACTGATAGGTACTGTGGATCTGAAAAAACATACATTGCGATTTCAAAAAGGCTAATAATGCCTGGTCGGGAAATCCAAGTGTGCCCTGCCCGTATTCCCTGTTCTGCTGATAACTGCATCTGGTGCAAGGTCCCCACTGAACTCTGGGCTGTAGAGGAGGGAGAATCAAAGCTGAAGAAGAAAATCACACTGGTTCCATTTGAACTAAGTGATAACACTAACATTGGGCAATTGACATTATGCACTGCTTTGGCAATGGAGTATTTCAGCACAGTTTCCTGGCTTTATTTGCCCCGGTTGATTCTTGTAGCACCTGGGCTGTTCCAAATCTTCCCGTCTCCCTCACTTTCTCCATCACTCATCTTCTCCTCTGGATCCAGTTCCAGCAGGTGCTTCTAAAAATCCCTATACAGTCCTTGCAATCCCTGCTGATGCAGGTGTTCTTTCATGCACTGATGCTCTCTCAATTCAAGCCTTCCTGGCTCCCTGGGCTACTGGCATCTTTGCCTGGCCCTCAGCTGCAACACCTTGTCTACCTCTGTGTCTTTCTGGAACCAATAAAGTTGTGGTTCCATAGCCCTGCCATTGCTGAAATTCCTTCCAGTTGTACTGGGTTAATTAGGGTATCAAGAAGTCTTGTTCATTGATGGCCATGCACTAAAAGAGACACCTTTTATGAAAAATATAATAATTCTTGCACTTGGTTCCAATTTTGTAAAAAAATATGATTAGCAATATATTCTTGGAACTGGCAATACTTTGGTCTTTATAAAAAAAAATTGACCATTTCAACACTGTCCAACCATTTTCACATAATCCAGATAGTAGATGAGCTCCTTGCATCATAGATCACACTGTACTGACAAATTAACAAAACATGTTAATAACTATACACAAAGCATCAAACCTTTCATTAAAACAAATAGTGTAGCTCTCCATGAAGGAGAGCCTTCTAGAAAAATAGCAAATGAGCTGTTCTGCTTTGTAATCAGACATTGCTAATGGACAAGCCCAGTTTTTCCAGAATCCTATCAGTAGTAGGGTGACTTTTCCTGCCCTTATTCCTTCTATATTTATTTAGATACCACACATTCCGTAGTGACACCTGCAAATTAATTTGCTTAAGAAATGTAGCCTTAATCAATGAAAGACAAATATTTTAAATAAGTAAAAAATTGAATATGCAAATTAGCACAAGGAAGTGACAAATCTATGCAGTTTGACTTAATCAAATCAAAATGTATGCTTGCTTGATGAGAAGAGAAGAGCGCTGTTTCAATTTCTCCTGGAGAGGATGCAATACAATTACAATTTGAAAAATCTTGGCAATAATACTGCACGTTTTAAATTACTTTTGCTGTCTGATGTCACAATGGCAGATGTTATAGAACTTCTTTGGTTGAGATTCTAATCCGAAAATGGGGTTGTAAATTTTTTTTCTAGATTTAATTGGGTTCATTTTGATTATTTATTAGATTTTTTAATTATGTTTTTAATTCTAGTGAGTTATTTATCAAAGGTTTATTAGCGTTACATGTGTTATTTGGATTTTCCTTTGTTTTTCATTGTGGCATTACCTGTTGGACAGTTAGTATACAATGGGGATGATTATGTTTAATTGCGAAATGATATACATGATCATTCATTTCAAATGTTTCAATAATTAGTTTTGGTATCTGCACTTATTGAAGCAATCACAGCTGTATCCTTTCCTCTATGCAACTTGTCTGCCATCTTGTGCACCTTCTGGCTTGCCCTCAACACCAGCGGGTACTCACCCTTGAAAATGCAACTCAGATTGAGTTTTTTTCATTTTGTTTCCTTGGTGGCACTTTAGCAACTTTAGCTCCACCTAAGGAGCACATTAATTGGTATTGACTGTTTAGAGAAAAGGGTGTGCAGAGGGCCGGTGGCTATTGTGTAGGCAGAAAAAATTAGCAGCTGTCCGCAAGAAGCTTTTTTTGGTTCACATGTGGTGTGTGAAAGCACATCGTTTTGGATCATAGTCTTGCTAAGTAAACTGATAGGTACTGTGGATCTGAAAAAACATACAATGCGATTTCAAAAAAGCTAATAATGCCTGGTCGGTAGATCCAAGTGTGCCCTACCCGTATTCCCTGATCTGCTGATACCTGCATCTGGTGCCAGGTCCCCACTGAACTCTGGGCTGTAGAGGAGGGAGAATCAAAGGTGAATAAGAAAATCACACTGGTTCCATTTGAACCTAATTGAAAACACTAACATTGGGCAATTGACATTATGCGCTGCTTTGACAATGGAGTATTTCAGCACAGTTTCCTGGCTTTATTTGCCCCGGTTGATTCTCATAGCACCTGGGCTGTTCCAAATCTTCCCGTCTCCCTCATTTTCTCCATCACTAATCGTCTGCTCTGGATCCAGCTCCGGCAGGTGCTTCTAAATATCCCTATACAGCCCTTGCAATCCCTGCTGATGCAGGTGTTGTTTCATGCACTGATGCTCCCTCAATTCAAGCCTTCCTGGCTTCCTGGGCTACTGGCATCTTTGCCTGGCCCTCAGCTGCAACACCTTGTCTACCTCTGTGTCTTTCTGGAACCAATAAAGTTGTGGTTCCTCAGCCCTGCCATTGCTGAAATTCCTTCCAGTTGTGCTGGGTTAATTAGGGTATAAACACTTCTTGTTAATTGATGACCATGCACTAAAAGAGACACATTTTATGAAAAATATAATAATTCTTGCACTCGGTTCCAATTTTGTAAAAAAATATGATTAGCAATATATTCTTGGAACTGTGCAATACTTTGGTCTTTATAAAAAAAAATGACCATTTCAACACTGTCCAACCATTTTCACATAACCAGATAGTAGATGAGCTCCTTGCAACATTGATCATACTGTACTGTCAAATTAACAAAACATGTTAATAACTATATGCAAAGCATCAAACCTTTCATTAAAAGAAATAGTGTAGCTCTCCATGAAGGAAAGGCTTCTAGACAAATATCAAATGAGCTGTCCTGCTCGGTAATCAGAGATTGCTAATGGACAAGCCCAGTTTTTCCAGAATCCTATCAGTAGTAGGGTGACTTTTCCTGCCCTTATTCCTTCTATATTTATTTAGATACCACGCATTCCGTAGTGACACCTGCAAAGTAATTTGCTTAAGAAATTGAGCCTTAATCAATGAAAGACAAATATTTTAAATAAGTAAAAAATTGAATATGCAAATTAGCACAAGGAAGTGACAAATCTATGCAGTTTGACATTATCAAATCAAAATGTATGCTTGCTTGATGAGAAGAGAAGAGCGCTGTTTCAATTTCTCTTGGAGAGGAGCAATACAATTACAATTTGAAAAATCTTGGCAATAATACTGCACGTTTTAAATTACTTTTGCTGTCTGATGTCACAATGGCAGATGTTATAGAACTTCTTTGGTTGAGATTCTAATCCGAAAATGGGGTTGTAATTTTTTTTTCTAGATTTAATTGGGTTCATTTTGATTATTTATTAGATTTTTTAATTATGTTTTTAATTCTAGTGAGTTATTTATCAAAGTTTATTAGCGTTACATGTGTTATTTGGATTTTCCTTTGTTTTTCATTGTGGCATTACCTGTTTCACAGTTAGTATATAATGGGGATGATTATGTTTAATTGCGAAATGATATACATGATCATTCATTTCAAATGTTTCAATAATTAGTTTTGGTATATGCACTTATTGAAGCAATCACAGCTGTATCCCTTCCTCTATGCAACTTGTCTGCCATCTTGTGCACCTTCTGGCTTGCCCTCAACACCAGGGGGTACTCAGATTGAGTTTTTTTCATTTTGTTTCATTGGTGGCACTTTAACAACTTTAGCACCACCTAAGAAGCAAATTAATTGGTATTGACTGTTTAGAGAAAGGGGTGTGAAGAGAGCCTGGTGGCTATAGTGTAGGCAGAAAAAATTAGCAGCTGTCCGCAAGAAGCTTAGTTTCGTTCACATGTGGTGTGTGAGACCACATTGTTTGGATCATAGTCTTGCTAAGTAAACTGATAGGTACTGTGGATCTGAAAAAACATACAATGCGATTTCAAAAAGGCTAATAATGCCTGGTCGGTAAATCCAAGTGTGCCCTGCCCCTATTCCCTGTTCTGCTGATACCTGCATCTGGTGCAAGGTCCCCACTGAACTCTGGGCTGTAGAGGAGGGAGAATCAAAGCTGAAGAAGAAAATCACACTGGTTCCATTTGAACCTAAGTGACAACACTAACATTGGGCAATTGACATTATGCGCTGCTTTGGCAATGGAGTATTTCAGCACAGTTTCCTGGCTTTATTTGCCCCGGTTGATTCTTGTAGCACCTGGGCTGTTCCAAATCTTCCCGTCTCCCTCACTTTCTCCATCACTCATCTTCTCCTCTGAATCCAGTTCCAGTAGGTGCTTCTAAATATCCCTATACAGTCCTTGCAATCCCTGCTGATGCAGGTGTTGTTTCATCCACTGATGCTCTCTCAATTCAAGCCTTCCTGGCTCCCTGGGCTACTGGCATCTTTGCCTGGCCCTCAGCTGCAACACCTTGTCTACCTCTGTGTCTTTCTGGAACCAATAAAGTTGTGGTTCCATAGCCCTGCCATTGCTGAAATTCCTTCCAGTTGTACTGGGTTAATTAGGGTATCAAGAAGTCTTGTTCATTGATGGCCATGCACTAAAAGAGACACCTTTTATGAAAAATATAATAATTCTTGCACTTGGTTCCAATTTTGTAAAAAAATATGATTAGCAATATATTCTTGGAACTGTGCAATACTTTGGTCTTTATAAAAAAAAATTGACCATTTCAACACTGTCCAACCATTTTCACATAATCCAGATAGTAGATGAGCTCCTTGCATCATAGATCACACTGTACTGACAAATTAACAAAACATGTTAATAACTATATGCAAAGCATCAAACCTTTCATTAAAACAAATAGTGTAGCTCTCCATGAAGGAAAGCCTTCTAGACAAATAGCAAATGAGCTGTTCTGCTTTGTAATCAGAGATTGCCAATGGACAAGCCCAGTTTTTCCAGAATCCTATCAGTAGTAGGGTGACTTTTCCTGCCCTTATTCCTTCTATATTTATTGAGATGCCACGCATTCCGTAGTGACACCTGCAAAGTAATTTGCTTAAGAAATTTAGCCTTAATCAATGAAAGACAAACATTTTAAATAAGTAAAACATTGAATATGCAAATTAGCACAATAAGTGACACAATGGGCCTCATTACGACCCAGGCGGTAAGTTACCGCCTGGGTTGTACCCTTACCACCATGGTGTAAACTACATTTACACCATGGTGGTTGGCGGATTTACCGCCCCATTCCAAGGTGAGTGGGGCGGTAAATCCCCATTTCCCATTTTACCCTTCCCCATTCCCATTTTTGCCCCATAGGGCATAATGGGAGTGGGGAAGGCGCTAATTATGCCACCGTTAACCCCTTAACGCCTGACTCGTAATGAGGCCCATTGAGTTTTTTTCATTTTGTTTCATTGGTAGCCCTTTAGCAACTTTAGCATCACCTAAGAAGCAAATGAATTGGTATTGACTGTTTAGAGAAAGGGGTGTGAAGAGGGCCTGGTGGCTATTGTGTAGGCAGAAAAAATTAGCAGCTGTCTGCAAGAAGCTTCGCTTCGTTCACATGTGGTGTGTGAGACCACATCGTTTTGGATCATAGGGCCTCATTACACGGTAGGCGGTGAGCCATGGCGCTATTAGCGCCATGGCTCATGCCGGTAAAATACCGGCACCGCCTTGGCGGAAAGGGGATTTACCGCCCCATTCCAAGGTTGGAGGGACGGTAAATCCCCCTTCCGCCATTGCCCTTCCCCATTCCCTTTTCTGCCCCATAGGGCTCTATGGGAATCAGGAAGGCGCTAATTACGGCACCGCAATTTTGCGGTGCCGTAATTAGCTCCGAGGTCCCTTAGCGGGTTGGTTTTTAACGCCTGCAAAAAGCAGGCGTTAAAGCACCAACCCGCTAAGGGACCTCGTAGTTAGGCGGCAGGGATATGCCGGTACCGGTATTTTACCGGTACCGGTAAGTCCCTACCGCCATCCGTGTAATGAGGCCCATAGTCTTGCTAAGTAAACTGATAGGTACTGTGGATCTGAAAAAACATACAATGCGATTTCAAAAAGGCTAATAATGCCTGGTCGGTAAATCCAAGTGTGCCCTGCCCGTATTCCCTGTTCTGCTGATACCTGCATCTGGTGCAAGGTCCCCACTGAACTCTGGGCTGTAGAGGAGGGAGAATCAAAGCTGAAGAAGAAAATCACACTGGTTCCATTTGAACCTAAGTGACAACACTAACATTGGGCAATTGACATTATGCGCTGCTTTGGCAATGGAGTATTTCAGCACAGTTTCCTGGCTTTATTTGCCCCGGTTGATTCTTGTAGCACCTGGGCTGTTCCAAATCTTCCCGTCTCCCTCACTTTCTCCATCACTCATCTTCTCCTCTGAATCCAGTTCCAGCAGGTGCTTCTAAATATCCCTATACAGTCCTTGCAATCCCTGCTGATGCAGGTGTTGTTTCATGCACTGATGCTCTCTCAATTCAAGCCTTCCTGGCTCCCTGGGCTACTGGCATCTTTGCCTGGCCCTCCGCTGCAACACCTTGTCTACCTCTCTGTCTTTCTGGAACCAATAAAGTTGTGGTTCCATAGCCCTGCCATTGCTGAAATTCCTTCCAGTTGTACTGGGTTAATTAGGGTATCAAGAAGTCTTGTTAATTGATGGCCATGCACTAAAAGAGACACCTTTTATGAAAAATATAGTAATTCTTGCACTCCGTTCCAATGTTGGAAAAAATACGATTAGCAATATATTCTTGGAACTGTGCAATACTTTAGTCTTTATAAAAAAAAAATTACCTTTTCAACACTGTCCAACCATTTTCACATAATCTAGATAGTAGATGAGCTCCTTGCATCATGGATCATACTGTACTGACAAATGAAGAAAACATGTTAATAACTATACACAAAGTATCAAACCTTTCATTAAAACAAATAGTGTAGCTCTCCATGAAGGAAAGCCTTCTAGACAATTAGCAAATGAGCTGTTCTGCTTTGTCATGAGAGATCGCCAATGGACAAGCCCAGTTTTTCCAGAATCCTATCAGTAGTAGGGTGACTTTTCCTGCCCTTATTGCTTGTATATCTATTGAGATACCACGCATTCCGTAGTGACACCTGCAAAGTAATTCGCTTAAGAAATGTAGCCTTAATCAATGAAAGACAAATATTTTAAATAAGTAAAAAAATGAATATGCAAATTAGCACAAGGAAGTGACACAATCTATGCAGTTTGACATTATCAAATCAAACTGTATGCGTGCTTGATGAGAAGAGAAGAGCGCTGTTTCAATTTCTCCTGGAGAGGATGCAATACAATTACAATTTGAAAAATCTTTGCAATAATACTGCACGTTTTAAATTACTTTTGCTGTCTGATGTCACAATGGCAGATATTATAGAACTTCTTTGGTTGAGATTCTAATCCGAAAATGGGGTTGTAATTGTTTTTTCTAGATTTAATTGGGTTCATTTTGATTATTTATTTGATTTTTTAATTATGTTTTTAATTCTAGTGAGTTATTTATCCAAGGTTTATTAGCGTTAGAGGTGTTATTTGGATTTTCCTTTGTTTTTCATTGTGGCATTATCTGTTTCACAGTTAGTATATAATGGGGATGATTATGTTTAATTGCAAAATGATATACATGATCATTCATTTCAAATGTTTCAATAATTTGTTTTGGTATATGCACTTATTGAAGCAATCACAGCTGTATCCCTTCCTCTATGCAACTTGTCTGCCATCTTGTGCACCTTCTGGCTTGCCCTCAACACCAGGGGGTACTCACGCTTGAATATGCAACTCAGATTGAGTTTTTTTCATTTTGTTTCATTGGTGGCACTTTAACAACTTTAGCACTACCTAAGAAGCAAATTAATTGGTATTGACTGTTTAGAGAAAGGGGTGTGAAGAGGGCCTGGTGGCTATTGTGTAGGCAGAAAAAATTAGCAGCTGTCCGCAAGAAGCTTCTTTTCGTTCACATGTGGTGTGTGAGACCACATCGTTTTGGATCATAGTCTTGCTAAGTAAACTGATAGGTACTGTGGATCTGAAAAAACATACAATGCGTTTTCAAAAAGGCTAATAATGCCTGGTCGGTAAATCCAAGAGTGCCATGCCCGTATTCCCTGTACTGCTGATACCTGCATCTGGTGCAAGGTCCCCACTGAACTCTGGGCTGTAGAGGAGGGAGAATCAAAGCTGAAGAAGAAAATCACACTGATTCCATTTGAACCTAAGTGACAACACTAACATTGGGCAATTGACATTATGCGCTGCTTTGGCAATGGAGTATTTCAGCACAGTTTCCTGGCTTTATTTGCCCAGGTTGATTCTTGTAGCACCTGGGCTGTTCCAAATCTTCACGTCTCCCTCACTTTCTCCATGACTCATCTTCTCCTCTGGATCCAGTTCCAGCAGGTGCTTCTAAATATCCCTATACAGTCCTTGCAATCCCTGCTGATGCAGGTGTTGTTTCATGCACTGATGCTCCCTCAATTCAAGCCTTCCTGGCTCCCTGGGCTACTGGCATCTTTGCCTTGCCCTCAGCTGCAACACCTGGTCTACCTCTGTGTCTTCCTGGAACCAATAAAGTTGTGGTTCCTCAGCCCTGCCATTGCTGAAATTCCTTCCAGTTGTGCTGGGTTAATTAGGGTATCAACACGTCTTGTTAATTGATGACCATGCACTAAAAGAGACACATTTTATGAAAAATATAATAATTCTTGCACTCCGTTCCAATGTTGGAAAAAATACGATTAGCAATATATTCTTGGAACTGTGCAATACTTTGGTCTTTATAAAAAAAAAATACCTTTTCAACACTGTCCAACCATTTTCACATAATCTAGATAGTAGATGAGCTCCTTGCATCATGGATCACACTGTACTGACAAATGAAGAAAACATGTTAATAACTATACACAAAGTATCAAACCTTTCATTAAAACAAATAGTTTAGCTCTCCATGAAGGAAAGCCTTCTAAACAATTAGCAAATGAGCTGTTCTGCTCTGTAATGAGAGATCGCCAATGGACAAGCCCTGTTTTTCCAGAATCCTATCAGTAGTAGGGTGACTTTTCCTGCCCTTATTGCTTGTATATCTATTGAGATACCACGCATTCCGTAGTGACAACTGCAAAGTAATTCGCTTAAGAAATGTAGCCTTAATCAATGAAAGACAAATATTTTAAATAAGTAAAAAATTGAATATGCAAATTAGCACAAGGAAGTGACACAATCTATGAAGTTTGACATTATCAAATCAAACTGTATGCGTGCTTGATGAGAAGAGAAGAGCGCTGTTTCAATTTCTCCTGGAGAGGATGCAATACAATTACAATTTGAAAAATCTTGGCAATAATACTGCACGTTTTAAATTACTTTTGCTGTCTGATGTCACAATGGCAGATATTATAGAACTTCTTTGGTTGAGATTCTAATCCGAAAATGGGGTTGTAATTGTTTTTTCTAGATTTAATTGGGTTCATTTTGATTATTTATTTGATTTTTTAATTATGTTTTTAATTCTAGTGAGTTATTTATCCAAGGTTTATTAGCGTTAGAGGTGTTATTTGGATTTTCCTTTGTTTTTCATTGTGGCATTATCTGTTTCACAGTTAGTATATAATGGGGATGATTATGTTTAATTGCAAAATGATATACATGATCATTCATTTCAAATGTTTCAATAATTTGTTTTGGTATATGCACTTATTGAAGCAATCACAGCTGTATCCCTTCCTCTATGCAACTTGTCTGCCATCTTGTGCACCTTCTGGCTTGCCCTCAACACCAGGGGGTACTCACGCTTGAAAATGCAACTCAGATTGAGTTTTTTTCATTTTGTTTCATTGGTGGCACTTTAACAACTTTAGCACCACCTAAGAAGCAAATTAATTGGTATTGACTGTTTAGAGAAAGGGGTGTGAAGAGGGCCTGGTGGCTATTGTGTAGGCAGAAAAAATTAGCAGCTGTCCGCAAGAAGCTTCTTTTCGTTCACATGTGGTGTGTGAGACCACATCGTTTTGGATCATAGTCTTGCTAAGTAAACTGATAGGTACTGTGGATCTGAAAAAACATACAATGCGTTTTCAAAAAGGCTAATAATGCCTGGTCGGTAAATCCAAGAGTGCCATGCCCGTATTCCCTGTACTGCTGATACCTGCATCTGGTGCAAGGTCCCCACTGAACTCTGGGCTGTAGAGGAGGGAGAATCAAAGCTGAAGAAGAAAATCACACTGATTCCATTTGAACCTAAGTGACAACACTAACATTGGGCAATTGACATTATGCGCTGCTTTGGCAATGGAGTATTTCAGCACAGTTTCCTGGCTTTATTTGCCCAGGTTGATTCTTGTAGCACCTGGGCTGTTCCAAATCTTCACGTCTCCCTCACTTTCTCCATGACTCATCTTCTCCTCTGGATCCAGTTCCAGCAGGTGCTTCTAAATATCCCTATACAGTCCTTGCAATCCCTGCTGATGCAGGTGTTGTTTCATGCACTGATGCTCTCTCAATTCAAGCCTTCCTGGCTCCCTGGGCTACTGGCATCTTTGCCTTGCCCTCAGCTGCAACACCTGGTCTACCTCTGTGTCTTCCTGGAACCAATAAAGTTGTGGTTCCTCAGCCCTGCCATTGCTGAAATTCCTTCCAGTTGTGCTGGGTTAATTAGGGTATCAACACGTCTTGTTAATTGATGACCATGCACTAAAAGAGACACATTTTATGAAAAATATAATAATTCTTGCACTCCGTTCCAATGTTGGAAAAAATACGATTAGCAATATATTCTTGGAACTGTGCAATACTTTGGTCTTTATAAAAAAAAAATACCTTTTCAACACTGTCCAACCATTTTCACATAATCTAGATAGTAGAAGATCTTGTTGCATCAAGGATCACACTGTACTGACAAATGAAGAAAACATGTTAATAACTATAGACAAAGCATCAAACCTTTCATTAAAACAAATAGCGTAGCTCTCCATGAAGGAAAGCCTTCTAGACAAATAGCAAATGAGCTGTTCTGCTTTGTAATGAGAGATCGCCAATGGACAAGCCCAGTTTTTCCAGAATCCTATCAGTAGTAGGGTGACTTTTCCTGCCCTTATTGCTTGTATATCTACTGAGATACCACGCATTCCGTAGTGACACCTGCAAAGTAATTTGCTTAAGAAATGTAGCCTTAATCAATGAAAGACAAATATTTTAAATAAGTAAAAAATTGAATATGCAAATTAGCACAAGGAAGTGACACAATCTATGCAGTTTGACATTATCAAATTAAACTGTATGCGTGCTTGATGAGAAGAGAAGAGCGCTGTTTCAATTTCTCCTGGAGAGGATGCAATACAATTACAATTTGAAAAATCTTGGCAATAATACTGCACGTTTTAAATTACTTTTGCTGTCTGATGTCACAATGGAAGATATTATAAAACTTCTTTGGTTGAGATTCTAATCCGAAAATGGGGTTGTAATTGTTTTTTCTAGATTTAATTGGGTTCATTTTGATTATTTATTTGATTTTTTAATTATGTTTTTAATTCCAGTGAGTTATTTATCCAAGGTTTATTAGCATTAGAGGTGTTATTTGGATTTGCCTTTGTTTTTCATTGTGGCATTACCTGCTTCACAGTTAGTATATAATGGGGATGATTATGTTTAATTGCGAAATGATATACATGATCATTCATTTCAAATGTTTCAATAATTTGTTTTGGTATATGCACTTATTGAAGCAATCACAGCTGTAGCCCTTCCTCTATGCAACTTGTCTGCCATCTTGTGCACCTTCTGGCTTGCCCTCAACACCAGGGGGTACTCACGCTTGTAAATGCAACTCAGATTGAGTTTTTTTCATTTTGTTTCATTGGTGGCACTTTAACAACTTTAGCACCACCTAAGAAGCAAATTAATTGGCATTGACTGTTTAGAGAACGGGTTGTGAAGAGGGCCTGGTGGCTATAGTGTAGGCAGAAAAAATTAGCAGCTGTCCGCAAGAAGCTTCGTTTCGTTCACTTGTGGTGTGTGAGACCACATCGTTTTGGATCATAGTCTTGCTAAGTAAACTGATAGGGTCTGTGGATCTGAAAAAACATACAATGCGATTTCAAAAAGGCTAATAATGCCTGGTCGGTAAATCCAAGTGTGCCCTGCCCGTATTCCCTGTTCTGCTGATACCTGCATCTGGTGCAAGGTCCCCACTGAACTCTGGGCTGTAGAGGAGGAAGAATCAAAGCTTAAGAAGAAAATCACACTGGTTCCATTTGAACCTAAGTGACAACACTAACATTGGGCAATTGACATTATGCGCTGCTTTGGCAATGGAGTATTTCAGCACAGTTTCCTGGCTTTATTTGCCCCGGTTGATTCTTGTAGCACCTGGGCTGTTCCAAATCTTCCCGTCTGCCTCACTTTCTCCATCACTCATCTTCTCCTCTAGATCCAGTTCCAGCAGGTGCTTCTAAATATCCCTATACAGTCCTTGCAATCCCTGCTGATGCAGGTGTTGTTTCATGCACTGATGCTCTCTCAATTCAAGCCTTCCTGGCTCCCTGGGCTACTGGCATCTTTGCCTGGCCCTCAGCTGCAACACCTGGTCTACCTCTGTGTCTTTCTGGAACCAATACAGTTGTGGTTCCTCAGCCCTGCCATTGGTGAAATTCCTTCCAGTTGTGCTGGGTTAATTAGGGTATCAACACGTCTTGTTAATTGATGACCATGCACTAAAAGAGACACATTTTATGAAAAATATAATAATTCTTGCACTCCGTTCCAATGTTAGAAAAAAATACGATTAGCAATATATTCTTGGAACCGTGCAATACTTTGGTCTTTATAAAAATAAAATACCTTTTCAACACTGTCCAACCATTTTCACATAATCTAGATAGTAGAAGATTTTGTTGCATCATGGATCACACTGTACTGACAAATGAAGAAAACATGTTAATAACTATACACAAAGCATCAAACCTTTCATTAAAACAAATAGGGTAGCTCTCCATGAAGGAAAGCCTTCTAGACAAATAGCAAATGAGCTGTTCTGCTTTGTAATGGGAGATCGCCAATGGACAAGCCCAGTTTTTCCAGAATCCTATCAGTAGTAGGGTGACTTTTCCTGCCCTTATTGCTTGTATATCTACTGAGATACCACGCATTCCGTAGTGACACCTGCAAAGTAATTTGCTTAAGAAATGTAGCCTTAATCAATGAAAGACAAATATTTTAAATAAGTAAAAATTTGAATATGCAAATTAGCACAAGGAAGTGACACAATCTATGTAGTTTGACATTATCAAATTAAACTGTATGCGTGCTTGATGAGAAGAGAAGAGCGCTATTTCAATTTCTCTTGTAGAGGATGCAATACAATTACAATTTGAAAAATCTTGGCAATAATACTGCACGTTTTAAATTACTTTTGCTGTCTGATGTCACAATGGCAGATGTTATAGAACTTCTTTGGTTGAGATTCTAATCCGAAAATGGGGTTGTAATTTTTTTTTCTAGATTTAATTGGGTTCATTTTGATTATTTATTAGATTTTTTAATTATGTTTTTAATTCTAGTGAGTTATTTATCAAAGGTTTATTAGCGTTACATGTGTTATTTGGATTTTCCTTTGTTTTTCATTGTGGCATTACCTGTTTGACAGTTAGTATATAATGGGGATGATTATGTTTAATTGCAAAATGATATACTTGATCATTCATTTCAAATGTTTCAATAATTAGTTTTGGTATCTGCACTTATTGAAGCAATCACAGCTGTATCCTTTCCTCTATGCAACTTGTCTGCCATCTTGTGCACCTTCTTGCTTGCCCTCAACACCAGCGGGTACTCACTTTTGAAAATGCAACTCAGATTGAGTTTTTTCATTTTGTTTCATTGGTGGCCCTTTAGCAACTTTAGCACCACCTAAGAAGCAAATGAATTGGTATTGACTGTTTAGAGAAAGGGGTGTGAAGAGGGCCTGGTGGCTATTGTGTAGGCAGAAAAAATTAGCAGCTGTCCGCAAGAAGCTTCGTTTCGTTCACATGTGGTGTGTGAGACCACATCGTTTTGGATCATAGTCTTGCTAAGTAAACTGATAGGTACTGTGGATCTGAAAAAACATACAATGCGTTTTCAAAAAGGCTAATAATGCCTGGTCGGTAAATCCAAGAGTGCCATGCCCGTATTCCCTGTTCTGCTGATACCTGCATCTGGTGCAAGGTCCCCACTGAACTCTGGGCTGTAGAGGAGGGAGAATCAAAGCTGAAGAAGAAAATCACACTGATTCCATTTGAACCTAAGTGACAACACTAACATTGGGCAATTGACATTATGCGCTGCTTTGGCAATGGAGTATTTCAGCACAGTTTCCTGCCTTTATTTGCCCAGGTTGATTCTTGTAGCACCTGGGCTGTTCCAAATCTTCCCGTCTCCCTCACTTTCTCCATGACTCATCTTCTCCTCTGGATCCAGTTCCAGCAGGTGCTTCTAAATATCCCTATACAGTCCTTGCAATCCCTGCTGATGCAGGTGTTGTTTCATGCACTGATGCTCTCTCAATTCAAGCCTTCCTGGCTCCCTGGGCTACTGGCATCTTTGCCTTGCCCTCAGCTGCAACACCTGGTCTACCTCTGTGTCTTCCTGGAACCAATAAAGTTGTGGTTCCTCAGCCCTGCCATTGCTGAAATTCCTTCCAGTTGTGCTGGGTTAATTAGGGTATCAACACGTCTTGTTAATTGATGACCATGCACTAAAAGAGACACATTTTATGAAAAATATAATAATTCTTGCACTCCGTTCCAATGTTGGAAAAAATACGATTAGCAATATATTCTTGGAACCGAGCAATACTTTGGTCTTTATAAAAAAAAATGACCTTTTTAAACACTGTCCAACCATTTTCACATAATCTAGATAGTAGATGAGCTCCTTGCATTATGGATCACACTGTACTGACAAATGAAGAAAACATGTCAATAACTATACACAAAGCATCAAACCTTTCATTAAAACAAATAGTGTAGCTCTCCATGAAGGAAAGCCTTCTAGACAAATAGCAAATGAGCTGTTCTGCTTTGTAATGAGAGATCGCCAATGGACAAGCCCAGTTTTTCCAGAATCCTATCAGTAGTAGGGTGACTTTTCCTGCCCTTATTGCTTGTATATCTACTGAGATACCACGCATTCCGTAGTGACACCTGCAAAGTCATTTACTTAAGAAATGTAGCCTTAATCAATGAAAGACAAATATTTTAAATAAGTAAAAAATTGAATATGTAAATTAGCACAAGGAAGTGACAAATCTATGCAGTTTGACGTAATCAAATCAAAATGTATGCTTGCTTGATGAGAAGAGAAGAGCGCTGTTTCAATTTCTCTTGGAGAGGATGCAATACAATTACAATTTGAAAAATCTTGGCAATAATACGGCACGTTTTAAATTACTTTTGCTGTCTGATGTCACAATGGCAGATGTTATAGAACTTCTTTGGTTGAGATTCTAATCCGAAAATGGGGTTGTAATTTTTTTTTCTAGATTTAATTGGGTTCATTTTGATTATTTATTAGATTTTTTAATTATGTTTTTAATTCTAGTGAGTTATTTATCCAAGGTTTATTAGCGTTAGAGGTGTTATTTGGATTTTCCTTTGTTTTTCATTGTGGCATTACCTGTTTCACAGTTAGTATATAATGGGGATGATTATGTTTAATTGCGAAATGATATACATGATCATTCATTTCAAATGTTCAAATAATTAGTTTTGGTATATGCACTTATTGAAGCAATCACAGCTGTATCCCTTCCTCTATGCAACTTGTCTGCCATCTTGTGCACCTTCTGGCTTGCCCTCAACACCAGGGGGTACTCAAGCTTGAAAATGCAACTCAGATTGAGTTTTTTTCATTTTGTTTCATTGGTGGCACTTTAACAACTTTAGCACCACCTAAGAAGCAAATTAATTGGTCTTGACTGTTTAGAGAAAGGGGTGTGAAGAGGGCCTGGTGGCTATAGTGTAGGCAGAAAAAATTAGCAGCTGTCCGCAAGAAGCTTCGTTTCGTTCACTTGTGGTGTGTGAGACCACATCGTTTTGGATCATAGTCTTGCTAAGTAAACTGTTAGGTACTGTGGATCTGAAAAAACATACAATGCGATTTCAAAAAGGCTAATAATGCCTGGTCGGTAAATCCAAGTGTGCCCTGCCCGTATTCCCTGTTCTGCTGATACCTGCATCTGGTGCAAGGTCCCCACTGAACTCCGGGATGTAGAGGAGGGAGAATCAAAGCTGAAGAAGAAAATCACACTGGTTCCATTTGAACCTAAGTGACAACACTAACATTGGGCAATTGACATTATGCGCTGCTTTGGCAATGGAGTATTTCAGCACAGTTTCCTGGCTTTATTTGCCCCGGTTGATTCTTGTAGCACCTGGGCTGTTCCAAATCTTCCCGTCTGCCTCACTTTCTCCATCACTCATCTTCTCCTCTGGATCCAGTTCCAGCAGGTGCTTCTAAATATCTCTAAACAGTCCTTGCAATCCCTGGTGATGCAGGTGTTGTTTCATGCACTGATGCTCTCTCAATTCAAGCCTTCCTGGCTCCCTGGGCTGCTGGCATCTTTGCCTGGCCCTCAGCTGCAACACCTGGTCTACCTCTGTCTTTCTGGAACCAATACAGTTGTGGTTCCTCAGCCCTGCCATTGCTGAAATTCCTTCCAGTTGTGCTGGGTTAATTAGGTTATCAACACGTCTTGTTAATTGATGACCATGCACTAAAAGAGACACATTTTATGAAAAATATAATAATTCTTGCACTCCGTTCCAATGTTAGAAAAAAATACAATTAGCAATATATTCTTGGAACCGTGCAATACTTTGGTCTTTATAAAAAAAAAAATACCTTTTTAACACTGTCCAACCATTTTCACATAATCTAGATAGTAGAAGATCCTGTTGCATCAAGGATCACACTGTACTGACAAATGAAGAAAACATGTCAATAACTATACACAAAGCATCAAACCTTTCATTAAAACAAATAGTGTAGCTCTCCATGAAAGAAAGCCTTCTAGACAAACAGCAAATGAGCTGTTCTGCTTTATAATGAGAGATCGCCAATGGACAAGCCCAGTTGTTCCAGAATCCTATCAGTAGTAGGGTGACCTTTCCTGCCCTTATTGCTTGTATATCTACTGAGATACCAAGCATTCCGTATTGACACCTGCAAAGTAATTTGCTTAAGAAATGTAGCCTTAATCAATGAAAGACAAATATTTTAAATAAGTAAAAAATCGAATATGCAAATTAGCACAAGGAAGTGACAAATCTATGCAGTTTGACATTATCAAATCAAAATGTATGTTTGCTTGATGAGAAGAGAAGAGCGCTGTTTCAATCTCTCTTGGAGAGGATGCAATACAATTACAATTTGAAAAATCTTGGCAATAATACTGCACGTTTTAAATTATTTTTGCTGTCTGATGTCACAATGGCAGATGTTATAGAACTTCTTTGGTTGAGATTCTAATCCGAAAATGGGGTTGTAATTTTTTTTTCTAGATTTAATTGGGTTCATTTTGATTATTTATTAGATTTTTTAATTATGTTTTTAATTCTAGTGAATTATTTATCAAAGGTTTATTAGCGTTACATGTGTTATTTGGATTTTCCTTTGTTTTTCATTGTGGCATTACCTGTTTGACAGTTAGTATAGAATGGGGATGATTATGTTTAATTGCGAAATGATATACATGATCATTCATTTCAAATGTTTCAATAATTAGTTTTGGTATCTGCACTTATTGAAGCAATTACAGCTGTATGCTTTCCTCTATGTAAGTTGTCTGCCATCTTGTGCACCTTCTTGCTTGCCCTCAACACCAGCGCGTACTCACGTTTGAAAATGCAACTCACATTGAGTATTTTTCATTTTGTTTTATTGGTGGCCCTTTAGCAACTTTAGCACCACCTAAGAAGCAAATGAATTGGTATTGACTGTTTAGAGAAAGGGGTGTGAAGAGGGCCTGGTGGCTATTGTGTAGGCAGAAAAAATTAGCAGCTGTCCGCAAGAAGCTTCGTTTCGTTCACATGTGGTGTGTGAGACCACATCGTTTTGGATCATAGTCTTGCTAAGTAAACTGATAGGTACTGTGGATCTGAAAAAACATACAATGCGATTTCAAAAAGGCTAATAATGCCTGGTCGGTAAATCCAAGTGTGCCCTGCCCGTATTCCCTGTTCTGCTGATACCTGCATCTGGTGCAAGGTCCCCACTGAACTCTGGGCTGTAGCGGAGGGAGAATCAAAGCTGAAGAAGAAAATCACACTGGTTCCATTTGAACCTAAGTGACAACACTAACATTGGGCAATTGACATTATGCGCTTCTTTGTCCTTGAAGTATTTCAGCACAGTTTCCTGGCTTTATTTGCCCCGGTTGATTCTTGGAGCACCTGGGCTGTTCCAAATCTTCCCATCTGCCTCACTTTCTCCATCACTCATCTTCTCCTCTAGATCCAGTTACAGCAGGTGCTTCTAAATATCCCTATACAGTCCTTGCAATCCCTGCTGATGCAGGTGTTGTTTCATGCACTGATGCTCTCTCAATTCAAGCCTTCATGGCTCCCTGGGCTACTGGCATCTTTGCCTGGCCCTCAGCTGCAACACCTGGTCTACCTCTGTGTCTTCCTGGAACCAATACAGTTGTGGTTCCTCAGCCCTGCCATTGCTGAAAATCCTTCCAGTTGTGCTGGGTTAATTAGGGTATCAACACGTCTTGTTAATTGATGACCATGCACTAAAAGAGACACATTTTATGAAAAATATAATAATTCCTGCACTCCGTTCCAATGTTAGAAAAAAATACGATTAGCAATATATTCTTGGAACGGTGCAATACTTTGGTCTTTATAAAAAAAAAAATACCTTTTCAACACTGTCCAACCATTTTCACATAATCTAGATAGTAGAAGATCTTGTTGCATCAAGGATCACACTGTACCGACAAATGAAGAAAACATGTTAATAACTATACACAAAGCATCAAACCTTTCATTAAAACAAATAGTGTAGCTCTCCATGAAGGAAAGCCTTCTAGACAAATAGCAAATGAGCTGTTCTGCTTTGTAATGAGAGATCGCCAATGGACAAGCCCAGTTTTTCCAGAATCCTAACAGTAGTATGGTGACTTTTCCTGCCCTTATTGCTTGTATATCTACTGAGATACCACGCATTCCGTAGTGACACCTGCAAAGTAATTTGCTCAAGAAATGTAGCCTTAATCAATGAAAGACAAATATTTTAAATAAGTAAAAAATCGAATATGCAAATTAGCACAAGGAAGTGACAAATCTATGCAGTTTGACATTATCAAATCAAAATGTATGCTTGCTTGATGAGAAGAGAAGAGCGCTGTTTCAATTTCTCTTGGAGAGGATGCAATACAATTACAATTTGAAAAATCTTGGCAATAATACTGCATGTTTTAAATTATTTTTGCTGTCTGATGTCACAATGGCAGATGTTATAGAACTTCTTTGGTTGAGATTCTAATCCGAAAATGGGGTTGTAATTTTTTTTTCTAGATTTAATTGGGTTCATTTTGATTATTTATTAGATTTTTTAATTATGTTTTTAATTCTAGTGAATTATTTATCAAAGGTTTATTAGCGTTACATGTGTTATTTGGATTTTCCTTTGTTTTTCATTGTGGCATTACCTGTTTGACAGTTAGTATAGAATGGGGATGATTATGTTTAATTGCAAAATGATATACATGATCATTCATTTCAAATGTTTCAATAATTAGTTTTGGTATCTGCACTTATTGAAGCAATTACAGCTGTATGCTTTCCTCTATGTAAGTTGTCTGCCATCTTGTGCACCTTCTTGCTTGCCCTCAACACCAGCGCGTACTCACGTTTGAAAATGCAACTCACATTGAGTATTTTTCATTTTGTTTTATTGGTGGCCCTTTAGCAACTTTAGCACCACCTAAGAAGCAAATGAATTGGTATTGACTGTTTAGAGAAAGGGGTGTGAAGAGGGCCTGGTGGCTATTGTGTAGGCAGAAAAAATTAGCAGCTGTCCGCAAGTAGCTTCGTTTCGTTCACATGTGGTGTGTGAGACCACATCGTTTTGGATCATAGTCTTGCTAAGTAAACTGATAGGTACTGTGGATATGAAAAAAACATACAATGCGATTTCAAAAAGGCTAATAATGCCTGGTTGGTAAATCCAAGTGTGCCTGCCTGTATTCCCTGTTCTGCTGATACCTGCATCTGGTGCAAGGTCCCCACTGAACTCTGGGCTGTAGAGGAGGGAGAATCAAAGCTGAAGAAGAAAATCACACTGCTTCCATTTGAACCTAAGTGACAACACTAACATTGGGCAATTGACATTATGCGCGGATTTGGCAATGGAGTATTTCAGCACAGTTTCCTGGCTTTATTTGCCCCGATTGATTCTTGTAGCACCTGGGCTGTTCAAATCTTCCCGTCTCCCTCACTTTCTCCATCACTCATCTTCTCCTCTGGATCCAGTTCCAGCAGGTGCTTCTAAATATCCCTATACAGTCCTTGCAATCCCTGCTGATGCAGGTGTTGTTTCATGCACTGATGCTCTCTCAATTCAAGCCTTCCTGGCTTCCTGGGCTACTGGCATCTTTGCCTGGCCCTCAGCTGCAACACCTTGTCTACTTCTGTGTCTTTCTGGAACCAATAAAGTTGTGGTTCCATAGCCCTGCCATTGCTGAAATTCCTTCCAGTTGTACTGGGTTAATTAGGGTATCAAGAAGTCTTGTTCATTGAGGGCCATGCACTACAAGAGACACCTTTTATGAAAAATATAATAATTCTTGCACTTGGTTCCAATTTTGTAAAAAAATATGATTAGCAATATATTCTTGGAACTGTGCAATACTTTGGTCTTTATAAAAACAAAATGACCATTTCAACACTGTCCAACCATGTTCACATAATCCAGATAGTAGATGAGCTCTTTACATCATAGATCACACTGTACTGACAAATTAACAAAACATGTTAATAACTATATGCAAAGCATCAAACCTTTCATTAAAACAAATAGTGTAGCTCTCCATGAAGGAAAGCCTTCTAGACAAATAGCAAATGAGCTGTTCTGCTTTGTAATGAGAGATCGCCAATGGACAAGCCCAGTTTTTCCAGAATCCTATCAGTAGTAGGGTGACTTTTCCTGCCCTTATTGCTTGTATATCTACTGAGATACCACGCATTCCGTAGTGACACCTGCAAAGTAATTTGCTTAAGAAATGTAGCCTTAATCAATGAAAGATAAATATTTTAAATAAGTAAAAAATCGAATATGCAAATTAGCACAAGGAAGTGACAAATCTATGCAGTTTGACATTATCAAATCAAAATGTATGCTTGCTTGATGAGAAGAGAAGAGCGCTGTTTCAATTTCTCTTGGAGAGGATGCAATACAATTACAATTTGAAAAATCTTGGCAATAATACTGCATGTTTTAAATTATTTTTGCTGTCTGATGTCACAATGGCAGATGTTATAGAACTTCTTTGGTTGAGATTCTAATCCGAAAATGGGGTTGTAATTTTTTTTTCTAGATTTAATTGGGTTCATTTTGATTATTTATTAGATTTTTTAATTATGTTTTTAATTCTAGTGAATTATTTATCAAAGGTTTATTAGCGTTACATGTGTTATTTGGATTTTCCTTTGTTTTTCATTGTGGCATTACCTGTTTGACAGTTAGTATAGAATAGGGATGATTATGTTTAATTGCGAAATGATATACATGATCATTCATTTCAAATGTTTCAATAATTAGTTTTGGTATCTGCACTTATTGAAGCAATTACAGCTGTATGCTTTCCTCTATGTAAGTTGTCTGCCATCTTGTGCACCTTCTTGCTTGCCCTCAACACCAGCGCGTACTCACGTTTGAAAATGCAACTCACATTGAGTATTTTTCATTTTGTTTTATTGGTGGCCCTTTAGCAACTTTAGCACCACCTAAGAAGCAAATGAATTGGTATTGACTGTTTAGAGAAAGGGGTGTGAAGAGGGCCTGGTGGCTATTGTGTAGGCAGAAAAAATTAGCAGCTGTCCGCAAGTAGCTTCGTTTCGTTCACATGTGGTGTGTGAGACCACATCGTTTTGGATCATAGTCTTGCTAAGTAAACTGATAGGTACTGTGGATCTGAAAAAAACATACAATGCGATTTCAAAAAGGCTAATAATGCCTGGTTGGTAAATCCAAGTGTGCCTGCCTGTATTCCCTGTTATGCTGATACCTGCATCTGGTGCAAGGTCCCCACTGAACTCTGGGCTGTAGAGGAGGGAGAATCAAAGCTGAAGAAGAAAATCACACTGCTTCCATTTGAACCTAAGTGACAACACTAACATTGGGCAATTGACATTATGCGCGGATTTGGCAATGGAGTATTTCAGCACAGTTTCCTGGCTTTATTTGCCCCGATTGATTCTTGTAGCACCTGGGCTGTTCAAATCTTCCCGTCTCCCTCACTTTCTCCATCACTCATCTTCTCCTCTGGATCCAGTTCCAGCAGGTGCTTCTAAATATCCCTATACAGTCCTTGCAATCCCTGCTGATGCAGGTGTTGTTTCATGCACTGATGCTCTCTCAATTCAAGCCTTCCTGGCTCCCTGGGCTACTGGCATCTTTGCCTGGCCCTCAGCTGCAACACCTGGTCTACCTCTGTGTCTTCCTGGAACCAATACAGTTGTGGTTCCTCAGCCCTGCCATTGCTGAAAATCCTTCCAGTTGTGCTGGGTTAATTAGGGTATCAACACGTCTTGTTAATTGATGACCATGCACTAAAAGAGACACATTTTATGAAAAATATAATAATTCCTGCACTCCGTTCCAATGTCAGAAAAAAATACGATTAGCAATATATTCTTGGAACCGTGCAATACTTTGGTCTTTATAAAAAAAAAATACCTTTTCAACACTGTCCAACCATTTTCACATAATCTAGATAGTAGAAGATCTTGTTGCATCAAGGATCACACTGTACTGACAAATGAAGAAAACATGTTAATAACTATACACAAAGCATCAAACCTTTCATTAAAACAAATAGTGTAGCTCTCCATGAAGGAAAGCCTTCTAGACAAACAGCAAATGAGCTGTTCTGCTTTGTAATGAGAGATCGACAATGGACAAGCCCAGTTTTTCCAGAATCCTAACAGTAGTATGGTGACTTTTCCTGCCCTTATTGCTTGTATATCTACTGAGATACCACGCATTCCGTAGTGACACCTGCAAAGTAATTTGCTCAAGAAATGTAGCCTTAATCAATGAAAGACAAATATTTTAAATAAGTAAAAAATCGAGTATGCAAATTAGCACAAGGAAGTGACAAATCTATGCAGTTTGACATTATCAAATCAAAATGTATGCTTGCTTGATGAGAAGAGAAGAGCGCTGTTTCAATTTCTCTTGGAGAGGATGCAATACAATTACAATTTGAAAAATCTTGGCAATAATACTGCACGTTTTAAATTACTTTTGCTGTCTGATGTCACAATGGCAGATGTTACAGAACTTCTTTGGTTGAGATTCTAATCCGAAAATGGGGTTGTAATTTTTTTTTCTAGATTTAATTGGGTTCATTTTGATTATTTATTAGATTTTTTAATTATGTTTTTAATTCTAGTGAGTTATTTATCAAAGGTTTATTAGCGTTACATGTGTTATTTGGATTTTCCTTTGTTTTTCATTGTGGCATTACCTGTTTGACAGTTAGTATAGAATGGGGATGATTATGTTTAATTGCGAAATGATATACATGATCATTCATTTCAAATGTTTCAATAATTAGTTTTGGTATCTGCACTTATTGAAGCAATCACAGCTGTATGCTTTCCTCTATGTAACTTGTCTGCCATCTTGTACACCTTCTTGCTTGCCCTCAACACCAGCGCGTACTCACGTTTGAAAATGCAACTCACATTGAGTTTTTTTCATTTTGTTTTATTGGTGGCCCTTTAGCAACTTTAGCACCACCTAAGAAGCAAATGAATTGGTATTGACTGTTTAGAGAAAGGGGTGTGAAGAGGGCCTGGTGGCTATTGTGTAGGCAGAAAAAATTAGCAGCTGTCCGCAAGTAGCTTCGTTTCGTTCACATGTGGTGTGTGAGACCACATCGTTTTGGATCATAGTCTTGCTAAGTAAACTGATAGGTACTGTGGATCTGAAAAAACATACAACGCGATTTCAAAAAGGCTAATAATGCCTGGTTGGTAAATCCAAGTGTGCCTGCCTGTATTCCCTGTTCTGCTGATACCTGCATCTGGTGCAAGGTCCCCACTGAACTCTGGGCTGTAGAGGAGGGAGAATCAAAGCTGAAGAAGAAAATCACACTGGTTCCATTTGAACCTAAGTGACAACACTAACATTGGGCAATTGACATTATGCGCGGCTTTGGTAATGGAGTATTTCAGCACATTTTCTTGGCTTTATTTGCCCCGGTTCATTCTTGTAGCACCTGGGCTGTTCTAAATCTTCCCATCTCCCTCACTTTCTCCATCACTCATCTTCTCCTCTGGATCCAGTTCCAGCAGGTGCTTCTAAATATCCCTATACAGTCCTTGCAATCCCTGCTGATGCAGGTGTTGTTTCATGCACTGATGCTCTCTCAATTCAAGCCTTCCTGGCTCCCTGGGCTACTGGCATCTTTGCCTGGCCCTCAGCTGCAACACCTTGTTTACCTCTGTGTCTTTCTGGAACCAATAAAGTTGTGGTTCCATAGCCCTGCCATTGCTGAAATTCCTTCCAGTTGTGCTGGGTTAATTAGGGTATCAACACGTCTTGTTAATTGATGACCATGCACTAAAAGAGACACATTTTATGAAAAATATAATAATTCTTGCACTCCGTTCCAATGTTGGAAAAAAATATGATTAGCAATATATTCTTGGAACTGTGTAATACTTTGGTCTTTATAAAAAAAATTACCTTTTCAACACTGTCCAACAATTTTCACATAATCTAGACAGTAGATGAGCTCCTTGCATCATGGATCACACTGTACTGACAAATGACGAAAACATGTTAATAACTATACACAAAGCATCAAACCTTTCATTAAAACAAATAGTGTAGCTCTCCATGAACGAAAGCCTTCTAGACAAATAGCAAATGAGCTGTTCTGCTTTGCAATGAGAGATTGCCAATGGACAATGAGAGATTGCCAATGGACAAGCCCAGTTTTTCCAGAATCCTATCAGTAGTAGGGTGACTTTTCCTGCCCTTATTGCTTGTATATCTACTGAGATACCACGCATTCCGTAGTGACACCTGCAAAGTAATTTACTTAAGAAATGTAGCCTTAATCAATGAAAGACAACTATTTTAAATAAGTAAAAAATTGAATATGCAAATTAGCACAAGGAAGTGACAAATCTATGCAGTTTGACGTAATCAAATCAAAATGTATGCTTGCTTGATGAGAAGAGAAGAGCGCTGTTTCAATTTCTCCTGGAGAGGATGCAATACAATTACAATTTGAAAAATATTGGCAATAATACTGCACGTTTTAAATTACTTTTGCTGTCTGATGTCACAATGGCAGATGTTATAGAACTTCTTTGGTTGAGATTCTAATCCGAAAATGGGGTTGTAATTTTTTTTTCTAGATTTAATTGGGTTCATTTTGATTATTTATTAGATTTTTTAATTATGTTTTTAATTCTAGTGAGTTATTTATCCAAGGTTTATTAGCGTTAGAGGTGTTATTTGGATTTTCCTTTGTTTTTCATTGTGGCATTACCTGTTTCACAGTTAGTATACAATGGGGATGATTATGTTTAATTGCAAAATGATATACATGATCATTCATTTCAAATGTTTCAATAATTAGTTTTGGTATCTGCACTTAATGAAGCAATCACAGCTGTATCCTTTCCTCTATGCAACTTGTCTGCCATCTTGTGCACCTTCTTGCTTGCCCTCAACACCAGCGGGTACTCACGTTTGAAAATGCAATTCAGATTGAGTTTTTTTCATTTTGTTTCATTGGTGGCACTTTAACAACTTTAGCACCACCTAAGAAGAAAATTAATTGGTTTTGACTGTTTAGAGAAAGGGGTGTGAAGAGGGCCTGGTGGCTATAGTGTAGGCAGAAAAAATTAGCAGCTGTCCGCAAGAAGCTTCGTTTCGTTCACTTGTGGTGTGTGAGACCACATCGTTTTGGATCATAGTCTTGCTAAGTAAACTGATAGGTACTGTGGATCTCAAAAAACATACAATGCGATTTCAAAAAAGCTAATAATGCCTGGTTGGTAAATCCAAGTGTGCCCTGCCCGTATTCCCTGTTCTGCTGATACATGCATCTGGTGCAAGGTCCCCACTGAACTCTGGGCTGTAGAGGAGGGAGAATCAAAGCTGAAGAAGAAATTCACACTGGTTCCATTTGAACCTAAGTGACAACACTAACATTGGGCAATTGACATTATGCGCTGCTTTGGCAATGGAGTATTTCAGCACAGTTTCCTGGCTTTATTTGCCCCGGTTGATTCTTGTAGCACCTGGGCTGTTCCAAATCTTCCCGTCTGCCTCACTTTCTCCATCACTCATCTTCTCCTCTGGATCCAGTTCCAGCAGGTGCTTCTAAATATCCCTATACAGTCCTTGCAATCCCTGCTGATGCAGGTGTTGTTTCATGCACTGATGCTCTCTCAATTCAAGCCTTCCTGGCTCCCTGGGCTACTGGCGTCTTTGCCTGGCCCTCAGCTGCAACACCTGGTCTACCTCTGTGTCTTTCTGGAACCAATACAGTTGTGGTTCCTCAGCCCTGCCATTGCTGAAATTCCTTCCAGTTGTGCTGGGTTAATTAGGGTATCAACACGTCTTGTTAATTGATGACCATGCACAAAAAAAAGAGACACATTTTATGAAAAATATAATAATTCTTGCACTCCGTTCCAATGTTAGAAAAAAATACGATTAGCAATATATTCTTGGAACCGTGCAATACTTTGGTCTTTATAAAAAAAAATACCTTTTCAACACTGTCCAACCGTTTTCACATAATCTAGATAGTAGAAGATCTTGTTGAATCAAGGATCACACTGTACTGACAAATGAAGAAAACATGTTAATAACTATACACAAAGCATCAAACCTTTCATTAAAACAAATAGTGTAGCTCTCCATGAAGAAAAGCCTTCTAGACAAATAGCAAATGAGCTGTTCTGCTTTGTAATTTGAGATTGCCAATGGACAAGCCCAGTTTTTCCAGAATCCTATCAGTAGTAGGGTGACTTTTCCTGCCCTTATTGCTTGTATATCTACTGAGATACCACGCATTCCGTAGTGACACCTGCAAAGTAATTTGCTTAAGAAATGTAGCCTTAATCAATGAAAGACAAATATTTTAAATAAGTAAAAAATCGAATATGCAAATTAGCACAAGGAAGTGACAAATCTATGCAGTTTGACATTATCAAATCAAAATGTATGCTTGCTTGATGAGAAGAGAAGAGCGCTGTTTCAATTTCTCTTGGACAGGATGCAATACAATTACAATTTGAAAAATCTTGGCAATAATACTGCATGTTTTAAATTACTTTTGCTGTCTGATGTCACAATGGCAGATGTTATAGAACTTCTTTGGTTGAGATTCTAATCCGAAAATGGGGTTGTAATTTTTTTTTCTAGATTTAATTGGGTTCATTTTGATTATTTATTAGATTTTTTAATTATGTTTTTAATTCTAGTGAGTTATTTATCAAAGGTTTATTAGCATTACATGTGTTATTTGGATTTTCCTTTGTTTTTCATTGTGGCATTACCTGTTTGACAGTTAGTATACAATGGGGATGATTATGTTTAATTGCAAAATGATATACATGATCATTCATTTCAAATGTTTCAATAATTAGTTTTGGTATCTGCACTTATTGAAGCAATCACAGCTGTATCCTTTCCTCTATGCAACTTGTCTGCCATCTTGTGCACCTTCTTGCTTGCCCTCAACACCAGCGGGTACTCACGTTTGAAAATGCAACTCAGATTGAGTTTTTTTCATTTTGTTTCATTGGTGGCCCTTTAGCAACTTTAGCACTACCTAAGAAGCAAATGAATTGGTATTGACTGTTTAGAGAAAGGGGTGTGAAGAGGGCCTGGTGGCTATTGTGTAGGCAGAAAAAATTAGCAGCTGTCCGCAAGAAGCTTCGTTTCGTTCACATGTGGTGTGTGAGACCACATCGTTTTGGATCATAGTCTTGCTAAGTAAACTGATAGGTACTGTGGATCTGAAAAAACATACAATGCGTTTTCAAAAAGGCTAATAATGCCTGGTCGGTAAATCCAAGTGTGCCATGCCCGTATTCCCTGTTCTGCTGATACCTGCATCTGGTGCAAGGTCCCCACTGAACTCTGGGCTGTAGAGGAGGGAGAATCAAAGCTGAAGAAGAAAATCACACTGCTTCCATTTGAACCTAAGTGACAACACTAACATTGGGCAATTGACATTATGCGCTGCTTTGGCAATGGAGTATTTCAGCACAGTTTCCTGGCTTTATTTGCCCCGGTTGATTCTTGTAGCACCTGGGCTGTTCCAAATCTTCCCGTCTCCCTCACTTTCTCCATCACTCATCTTCTCCTCTGGATCCACTTCCAGCAGGTGCTTCTAAATATCCCTATACAGTCCTTGCAATCCCTGCTGATGCAGGTGTTGTTTCATGCACTGATGCTCTCTCAATTCAAGCCTTCCTGGCTCCCTGGGCTACTGGCATCTTTGCCTGGCCCTCAGCTGCAACACCTGGTCTACCTCTGTGTCTTCCTGGAACCAATAAAGTTGTGGTTCCTCAGCCCTGCCATTGCTGAAATTCCTTCCAGTTGTGCTGGGTTAATTAGGGTATCAACACGTCTTGTTAATTGATGACCATGCACTAAAAGAGACAATTTTATGAAAAATATAATAATTCTTGCACTCCGTTCCAATGTTGGGAAAAAATACGATTAGCAATATATTCTTGGAACTGTGCAATACTTTGGTCTTTATAAAAAAAAATTACCTTTTCAACACTGTCCAACCAGTTTCACATAATCTAGATAGTAGATGAGCTCCTTGCATCATGGATCACACTGTACTGACAAATGAAGAAAACATGTTAATAACTATACACAAAGCATCAAACCTTTCATTAAAACAAATAGTGTAGCTCTCCATGAACGAAAGCCTTCTAGACAAATAGCAAATGAGCTGTTCTGCTTTGTAATGAGAGATCACCAATGGACAAGCCCAGTTTTTCCAGAATCCTATCAGTAGTAGGGTGACTTTTCCTGCCCTTATTGCTTGTATATCTACTGAGATACCACGCATTCCGTAGTGACACCTGCAAAGTAAATTACTTAAGAAATGTAGCCTTAATCAATGAAAGACAAATATTTTAAATAAGTAAAAAATTGAATATGCAAATTAGCACAAGGAAGTGACAAATCTATGCAGTTTGACGTAATCAAATCAAAATGTATGCTTGCTTGATGAGATGAGAAGAGAAGAGCGCTGTTTCAATTTCTCCTGGAGAGGATGCAATACAATTACAATTTGAAAAATCTTGGCAATAATACTGCACGTTTTAAATTACTTTTGCTGTCTGATGTCACAATGGCAGATGTTATAGAACTTCTTTGGTTGAGATTCTAATCCGAAAATGGGGTTGTAATTTTTTTTTCTAGATTTACTTGGGTTCATTTTGATTATTTATTAGATTTTTTAATTATGTTTTTAATTCTAGTGAGTTATTTATCCAAGGTTTATTAGCGTTAGAGGTGTTATTTGGATTTTCCTTTGTTTTTCATTGTGGCATTACCTGTTTCACAGTTAGTATATAATGGGGATGATTATGTTTAATTGCGAAATGATATACATGATCATTCATTTCAAATGTTTCAATAATTAGTTTTGGTATATGCACTTATTGAAGCAATCACAGCTGTATCCCTTCCTCTATGCAACTGGTCTGCCATCTTGTGCACCTTCTGGCTTGCCCTCAACACCAGGGGGTACTCACGCTTGAAAATGCAACTCAGATTGAGTTTTTTTCATTTTGTTTCATTGGTGGCACTTTAACAACTTTAGCACCACCTAAGAAGCAAATTAATTGGTATTGACTGTTTAGAGAAAGGGGTGTGAAGAGGGCGTGGTGGCTATAGTGTAGGCAGAAAAAATTAGCAGCTGTCCGCAAGAAGCTTCGTTTCATTCACATGTGGTGTGTGAGACCACATCGTTTTGGATCATAGTCTTGCTAAGTAAACTGATAGGTACTGTGGATCTGAAAAAACATACAATGCAATTTCAAAAAGGCTAATAATGCCTGGTCGGTAAATCCAAGTGTGCCCTGCCCGTATTCCCTGTTCTGCTGATACCTGCATCTGGTGCAAGGTCCCCACTGAACTCTGGGCTGTAGAGGACGGAGAATCAAAGCTGAAGAAGAAAATCACACTGGTTCCATTTGAACCTAAGTGACAACACTAACATTGGGCAATTGACATTATGCGCTGCTTTGGCAATGGAGTATTTCAGCACAGTTTCCTGGCTTTATTTGCCCCGGTTGATTCTTGTAGCACCTGGGCTGTTCCAAATCTTCCCGTCTGCCTCACTTTCTCCATCACTCATCTTCTCCTCTGGATCCAGTTCCAGCAGGTGCTTCTAAATATCCCTATACAGTCCTTGCAATCCCTGCTGATGTAGGTGTTGTTTCATGCACTGATGCTCTCTCAATTCAAGCCTTCCTGGCTCCCTGGGCTACTGGCATCTTTGCCTGGCCCTCAGCTGCAACACCTGGTCTACCTCTGTGTCTTTCTGGAACCAATACAGTTGTGGTTCCTCAGCCCTGCCATTGCTGAAATTCCTTCCAGTTGTGCTGGGTTAATTAGGGTACCAACACGTCTTGTTAATTGATGACCATGCACTAAAAGAGACACATTTTATGAAAAATATATTAATTCTTGCACTCCGTTCCAATGTTAGAAAAAAATACGATTAGCAATATATTCTTGGAACCGTGCAATACTTTGGTCTTTATAAAAAAAAAATACCTTTTCAACACTGTCCAACCATTTTCACATAATCTAGATAGTAGAAGATCTTGTTGCATCAAGGATCACACTGTACTGACAAATGAAGAAAACATGTTAATAATTATACACAAAGCATCAAACATTTCATTAAAACAAATAGTGTAGCTCTCCATGAAGGAAAGCCTTCTAGACAAATAGCAAATGAGCTGTTCTGCTTTGTAATGAGAGATCGCCAATGGGCAAGCCCAGTTTTTCCAGAATCCTATCAGTAGTAGGCTGACTTTTCCTGCCCTTATTCCTTCTATATTTATTGAGATACCACGCATTCCGTAGTGACACCTGCAAAGTAATTTGCTTAAGAAATGTAGCCTTAATCAATGAAAGACAAATATTTTAAATAAGTAAAAAATCAAATATGCAAATTAGCACAAGGAAGTGACAAATCTATGCAGTTTGACATTATCAAATCAAAATGTATGCTTGCTTGATGAGAAGAGAAGAGCGCTGTTTCAATTTCTCTTGGAGAGGATGCAATACAATTACAATTTGAAAAATCTTGGCAATAATACTGCACGTTTTAAATTACTTTTGCTGTCTGATGTCACAATGGCAGATGTTATAGAACTTCTTTGGTTGAGATTCTAATCCGAAAATGGGGTTGTAATTTTTTTTTCTAGATTTAATTGGGTTCATTTTGATTATTTATTAGATTTTTTAATTATGTTTTTAATTCTAGTGAGTTATTTATCCAAGGTTTATTAGCGTTACATGTGTTATTTGGATTTTCCTTTGTTTTTCATTGTGGCATTACGTGTTTGACAGTTAGTATAGAATGGGGATGATTATGTTTAATTGGGAAATGATATACATGATCATTCATTTCAAATGTTTCAATAATTAGTTTTGGTATCTGCACTTATTGAAGCAATCACAACTGTATGCTTTCCTCTATGTAACTTGTCTGCCATCTTGTGCACTTCTTGCTTGCCCTCAACACCAGCGCATACTCACGTTTTAAAATGCAACTCACATTGAGTTTTTTTCATTTTGTTTTATTGGTGGCCCTTTCGAAACTTTAGCACCACCTAAGAAGCAAATTAATTGGTATTGACTGTTTAGAGAAAGGGGTGTGAAGAGGGCCTGGTCGCTATTGTGTAGGCAGAAAAAATTAGCAGCTGTCCGCAAGTAGCTTCGTTTCGTTCACATGTGGTGTGTGAGACCACATCGTTTTGGATCATAGTCTTGCTAAGTAAACTGATAGGTACTGTGGATCTGAAAAAACATACAATGCGATTTCAAAAAGGCTAATAATGCCTGGTCGGTAAATCCAAGTGTGCCCTGCCGGTATTCCCTGTTCTGCTGATACCTGCATCTGGTGCAAGGTCCCCACTGAACTCTGGGCTGTAGAGGAGGGAGAATCAAAGCTGAAGAAGAAATTCACACTGGTTCCATTTGAACCTAAGTGACAACACTAACATTGGGCAATTGACATTATGCGCTGCTTTGGCAATGGAGTATTTCAGCACAGTTTCCTGGCTTTATTTGCCCCGGTTGATTCTTGTAGCACCTGGGCTGTTCCAAATCTTCCCGTCTGCCTCACTTTCTCCATCAATCATCTTCTCCTCTGGATCCAGTTCCAGCAGGTGCTTCTAAATATCCCTATACAGTCCTTGCAATCCCTGCTGATGTAGGTGTTGTTTCATGAACTGATGCTCTCTCAATTCAAGCCTTCCTGGCTCCCTGGGCTACTGGCATCTTTGCCTGGCCCTCAGCTGCAACACCTGGTCTACCTCTGTGTCTTTCTGGAACCAATACAGTTGTGGTTCCTCAGCCCTGCCATTGCTGAAATTCCTTCCTGTTGTGCTGGGTTAATTAGGGTATCAACACGTCTTGTTAATTGATGACCATGCACTAAAAGAGACACATTTTATGAAAAATATAATAATTCTTGCACTCCGTTCCAATTTTAGAAAAAAATACGATTAGCAATATATTCTTGGAACCGTGCAATACTTTGGTCTTTATAAAAAAAAAATACCTTTTCAACACTGTCCAACCATTTTCACATAATCTAGACAGTAGAAGATCTTGTTGCATCAAGGATCACACTGTACTGACAAATGAAAAAAACATGTTTATAACTATACACAAAGCATCAAACATTTCATTAAAACAAATAGTGTTGCTCTCCATGAAGGAAAGCCTTCCAGACAAATAGCAAATGAGCTGTTCTGCTTTGTAATGAGAGATCGCCAATGGACAAGCCCAGTTTTTCCAGAGTCCTATCAGTAGTAGGGTGACTTTTCCTGCCCTTATTGCTTGTATATCTACTGAAATACCACGCATTCCGTAGTGACACCTGCAAAGTAATTTGCTTAAGAAATGTAGCCTTAATCAATGAAAGACAAATATTTTAAATAAGTAAAAAATCGAATATGCAAATTAGCACAAGGAAGTGACAAATCTATGCAGTTTGACATTATCAAATCAGAATGTATGCTTGCTTGATGAGAAGAGAAGAACGCTGTTTCAATTTCTCTTGGAGAGGATGCAATACAATTACAATTTGAAAAATCTTGGCAATAATACTGCACGTTTTAAATTACTTTTGTTGTCTGATGTCACAATGGCAGATGTTATAGAACTTCTTTGGTTGAGATTCTAATCCGAAAATGGGGTTGTAATTTTTTTTTCTAGATTTAATTGGGTTCATTTTGATTATTTATTAGATTTTTTAATTATGTTTTTAATTCTAGTGAGTTATTTATCAAAGGTTTATTAGCGTTACATGTTTTATTTGGATTTTCCTTTGTTTTTCATTGTGGCATTACCTGTTTGACAGTTAGTATAGAATGGGGATGATTATGTTTAATTGCGAAATGATATACATGATCATTCATTTCAAATGTTTCAATAATTAGTTTTGGTATCTGCACTTATTGAATCAATCACAGCTGTATCCCTTCCTCTATGCAACTTGTCTGCCATCTTGTGCACCTTCTGGCTTGCCCTCAACACCAGGGGGTACTCACGTTTGAAAATGCAACTCATATTGAGTTTTTTTCATTTTGTTTCATTGGTGGCCCTTTAGCAACTTTAGCACTACCTAAGAAGCAAATGAATTGGTATTGACTGTTTAGAGAAAGAGGTGTGAAGAGGGCCTGGTGGCTATTGTGTAGGCAGAAAAAATTAGCAGCTGTCCGCAAGAAGCTTCGTTTCGTTCACATGTGGTGTGTGAGACCACATCGTTTTGGATCATAGTCTTGCTAAGTAAACTGATAGGTACTGTGGATCTGAAAAAACATACAATGCGTTTTCAAAAAGGCTAACAATGCCTGGTCGGTAAATCCAAGTGTGCCATGCCCGTATTCCCTGTTCTGCTGATACCTGCATCTGGTGCAAGGTCCCCACTGAACTCTGGGCTGTAGAGGAGGGAGAATCAAAGCTGAAGAAGAAAATCACACTGCTTCCATTTGAACCTAAGTGACAACACTAACATTGGGCAATTGACATTATGCGCTGCTTTGGCAATGGAGTATTTCAGCACAGTTTCCTGGCTTTATTTGCCCCGGTTGATTCTTGTAGCACCTGGGCTGTTCCAAATCTTCCCGTCTCCCTCACTTTCTCCATCACTCATCTTCTCCTCTGGATCCACTTCCAGCAGGTGCTTCTAAATATCCCTATACAGTCCTTGCAATCCCTGCTGATGCAGGTGTTGTTTCATGCACTGATGCTCTCTCAATTCAAGCCTTCCTGGCTCCCTGGGCTACTGGCATCTTTGCCTGGCCCTCAGCTGCAACACCTGGTCTACCTCTGTGTCTTCCTGGAACCAATAATGTTGTGGTTCCTCAGCCCTGCCATTGCTGAAATTCCTTCCAGTTGTGCTGGGTTAATTAGGGTATCAACACGTCTTGTTAATTGATGACCATGCACTAAAAGAGACAATTTTATGAAAAATATAATAATTCTTGCACTCCGTTCCAATGTTGGAAAAAAATACGATTAGCAATATATTCTTGGAACTGTGCAATACTTTGGTCTTTATAAAAAAAAATTACCTTTTCAACACTGTCCAACCAGTTTCACATAATCTAGATAGTAGATGAGCTCCTTGCATCATGGATCACACTGTACTGACAAATGAAGAAAACATGTTAATAACTATACACAAAGCATCAAACCTTTCATTAAAACAAATAGTGTAGCTCTCCATGAAGGAAAGCCTTCTAGACAAATAGCAAATGAGCTGTTCTGCTTTGTAATGAGAGATCGCCAATGGGCAAGCCCAGTTTTTCCAGAATCCTATCAGTAGTAGGCTGACTTTTCCTGCCCTTATTCCTTCTATATTTATTGAGATACCACGCATTCCGTAGTGACACCTGCAAAGTAATTTGCTTAAGAAATGTAGCCTTAATCAATGAAAGACAAATATTTTAAATAAGTAAAAAATCAAATATGCAAATTAGCACAAGGAAGTGACAAATCTATGCAGTTTGACATTATCAAATCAAAATGTATGCTTGCTTGATGAGAAGAGAAGAGCGCTGTTTCAATTTCTCTTGGAGAGGATGCAATACAATTACAATTTGAAAAATCTTGGCAATAATACTGCACGTTTTAAATTACTTTTGCTGTCTGATGTCACAATGGCAGATGTTATAGAACTTCTTTGGTTGAGATTCTAATCCGAAAATGGGGTTGTAATTTTTTTTTCTAGATTTAATTGGGTTCATTTTGATTATTTATTAGATTTTTTAATTATGTTTTTAATTCTAGTGAGTTATTTATCCAAGGTTTATTAGCGTTACATGTTTTATTTGGATTTTCCTTTGTTTTTCATTGTGGCATTACCTGTTTGACAGTTAGTATAGAATGGGGATGATTATGTTTAATTGCGAAATGATATACATGATCATTCATTTCAAATGTTTCAATAATTAGTTTTGGTATCTGCACTTATTGAATCAATCACAGCTGTATCCCTTCCTCTATGCAACTTGTCTGCCATCTTGTGCACCTTCTGGCTTGCCCTCAACACCAGGGGGTACTCACGTTTGAAAATGCAACTCAGATTGAGTTTTTTTCATTTTGTTTCATTGGTGGCCCTTTAGCAACTTTAGCACTACCTAAGAAGCAAATGAATTGGTATTGACTGTTTAGAGAAAGAGGTGTGAAGAGGGCCTGGTGGCTATTGTGTAGGCAGAAAAAATTAGCAGCTGTCCGCAAGAAGCTTCGTTTCGTTCACATGTGGTGTGTGAGACCACATCGTTTTGGATCATAGTCTTGCTAAGTAAACTGATAGGTACTGTGGATCTGAAAAAACATACAATGCGTTTTCAAAAAGGCTAACAATGCCTGGTCGGTAAATCCAAGTGTGCCATGCCCGTATTCCCTGTTCTGCTGATACCTGCATCTGGTGCAAGGTCCCCACTGAACTCTGGGCTGTAGAGGAGGGAGAATCAAAGCTGAAGAAGAAAATCACACTGCTTCCATTTGAACCTAAGTGACAACACTAACATTGGGCAATTGACATTATGCGCTGCTTTGGCAATGGAGTATTTCAGCACAGTTTCCTGGCTTTATTTGCCCCGGTTGATTCTTGTAGCACCTGGGCTGTTCCAAATCTTCCCGTCTCCCTCACTTTCTCCATCACTCATCTTCTCCTCTGGATCCACTTCCAGCAGGTGCTTCTAAATATCCCTATACAGTCCTTGCAATCCCTGCTGATGCAGGTGTTGTTTCATGCACTGATGCTCTCTCAATTCAAGCCTTCCTGGCTCCCTGGGCTACTGGCATCTTTGCCTGGCCCTCAGCTGCAACACCTGGTCTACCTCTGTGTCTTCCTGGAACCAATAAAGTTGTGGTTCCTCAGCCCTGCCATTGCTGAAATTCCTTCCAGTTGTGCTGGGTTAATTAGGGTATCAACACGTCTTGTTAATTGATGACCATGCACTAAAAGAGACAATTTTATGAAAAATATAATAATTCTTGCACTCCGTTCCAATGTTGGAAAAAAATACGATTAGCAATATATTCTTGGAACTGTGCAATACTTTGGTCTTTATAAAAAAAAATTACCTTTTCAACACTGTCCAACCAGTTTCACATAATCTAGATAGTAGATGAGCTCCTTGCATCATGGATCACACTGTACTGACAAATGAAGAAAACATGTTAATAACTATACACAAAGCATCAAACCTTTCATTAAAACAAATAGTGTAGCTCTCCATGAAGGAAAGCCTTCTAGACAAATAGCAAATGAGCTGTTCTGCTTTGTAATGAGAGATCGCCAATGGGCAAGCCCAGTTTTTCCAGAATCCTATCAGTAGTAGGCTGACTTTTCCTGCCCTTATTCCTTCTATATTTATTGAGATACCACGCATTCCGTAGTGACACCTGCAAAGTAATTTGCTTAAGAAATGTAGCCTTAATCAATGAAAGACAAATATTTTAAATAAGTAAAAAATCAAATATGCAAATTAGCACAAGGAAGTGACAAATCTATGCAGTTTGACATTATCAAATCAAAATGTATGCTTGCTTGATGAGAAGAGAAGAGCGCTGTTTCAATTTCTCTTGGAGAGGATGCAATACAATTACAATTTGAAAAATCTTGGCAATAATACTGCACGTTTTAAATTACTTTTGCTGTCTGATGTCACAATGGCAGATGTTATAGAACTTCTTTGGTTGAGATTCTAATCCGAAAATGGGGTTGTAATTTTTTTTTCTAGATTTAATTGGGTTCATTTTGATTATTTATTAGATTTTTTAATTATGTTTTTAATTCTAGTGAGTTATTTATCCAAGGTTTATTAGCGTTACATGTGTTATTTGGATTTTCCTTTGTTTTTCATTGTGGCATTACCTGTTTGACAGTTAGTATAGAATGGGGATGATTATGTTTAATTGGGAAATGATATACATGATCATTCATTTCAAATGTTTCAATAATTAGTTTTGGTATCTGCACTTATTGAAGCAATCACAGCTGTATGCTTTCCTCTATGTAACTTGTCTGCCATCTTGTGCACCTTCTTGCTTGCCCTCAACATCAGGGCATACTCACGTTTTAAAATGCAACTCACATTGAGTTTTTTTCATTTTGTTTTATTGGTGGCCCTTTCGAAACTTTAGCACCACCTAAGAAGCAAATTAATTGGTATTGACTGTTTAGAGAAAGGGGTGTGAAGAGGGCCTGGTGGCTATTGTGTAGGCAGAAAAAATTAGCAGCTGTCCGCAAGTACCTTCGTTTCGTTCACATGTGGTGTGTGAGACCACATCGTTTTGGATCATAGTCTTGCTAAGTAAACTGATAGGTACTGTGGATCTGAAAAAACATACAATGCGATTTCAAAAAGGCTAATAATGCCTGGTCGGTAAATCCAAGTGTGCCCTGCCGGTATTCCCTGTTCTGCTGATACCTGCATCTGGTGCAAGGTCCCCACTGAACTCTGGGCTGTAGAGGAGGGAGAATCAAAGCTGAAGAAGAAATTCACACTGGTTCCATTTGAACCTAAGTGACAACACTAACATTGGGCAATTGACATTATGCGCTGCTTTGGCAATGGAGTATTTCAGCACAGTTTCCTGGCTTTATTTGCCCCGGTTGATTCTTGTAGCACCTGGGCTGTTCCAAATCTTCCCGTCTGCCTCACTTTCTCCATCAATCATCTTCTCCTCTGGATCCAGTTCCAGCAGGTGCTTCTAAATATCCCTATACAGTCCTTGCAATCCCTGCTGATGTAGGTGTTGTTTCATGAACTGATGCTCTCTCAATTCAAGCCTTCCTGGCTCCCTGGGCTACTGGCATCTTTGCCTGGCCCTCAGCTGCAACACCTGGTCTACCTCTGTGTCTTTCTGGAACCAATACAGTTGTGGTTCCTCAGCCCTGCCATTGCTGAAATTCCTTCCTGTTGTGCTGGGTTAATTAGGGTATCAACACGTCTTGTTAATTGATGACCATGCACTAAAAGAGACACATTTTATGAAAAATATAATAATTCTTGCACTCCGTTCCAATTTTAGAAAAAAATACGATTAGCAATATATTCTTGGAACCGTGCAATACTTTGGTCTTTATAAAAAAAAAATACCTTTTCAACACTGTCCAACCATTTTCACATAATCTAGATAGTAGAAGATCTTGTTGCATCAAGGATCACACTGTACTGACAAATGAAAAAAACATGTTTATAACTATACACAAAGCATCAAACATTTCATTAAAACAAATAGTGTTGCTCTCCATGAAGGAAAGCCTTCCAGACAAATAGCAAATGAGCTGTTCTGCTTTGTAATGAGAGATCGCCAATGGACAAGCCCAGTTTTTCCAGAGTCCTATCAGTAGTAGGGTGACTTTTCCTGCCCTTATTGCTTGTATATCTACTGAAATACCACGCATTCCGTAGTGACACCTGCAAAGTAATTTGCTTAAGAAATGTAGCCTTAATCAATGAAAGACAAATATTTTAAATAAGTAAAAAATCGAATATGCAAATTAGCACAAGGAAGTGACAAATCTATGCAGTTTGACATTATCAAATCAGAATGTATGCTTGCTTGATGAGAAGAGAAGAACGCTGTTTCAATTTCTCTTGGAGAGGATGCAATACAATTACAATTTGAAAAATCTTGGCAATAATACTGCACGTTTTAAATTACTTTTGTTGTCTGATGTCACAATGGCAGATGTTATAGAACTTCTTTGGTTGAGATTCTAATCCGAAAATGGGGTTGTAATTTTTTTTTCTAGATTTAATTGGGTTCATTTTGATTATTTATTAGATTTTTTAATTATGTTTTTAATTCTAGTGAGTTATTTATCAAAGGTTTATTAGCGTTACATGTTTTATTTGGATTTTCCTTTGTTTTTCATTGTGGCATTACCTGTTTGACAGTTAGTATAGAATGGGGATGATTATGTTTAATTGCGAAATGATATACATGATCATTCATTTCAAATGTTTCAATAATTAGTTTTGGTATCTGCACTTATTGAATCAATCACAGCTGTATCCCTTCCTCTATGCAACTTGTCTGCCATCTTGTGCACCTTCTGGCTTGCCCTCAACACCAGGGGGTACTCACGCTTGAAAATGCAACTCAGATTGAGTTTTTTTCATTTTGTTTCATTGGTGGCACTTTAGCAACTTTAGCACCACCTAAGAAGCAAATGAATTGGTATTGACTGTTTAGAGAAAGGGGTGTGAAGAGGGCCTGGTGGCTATTGTGTAGGCAGAAAAAATTAGCAGCTGTCCGCAAGTACCTTCGTTTCGTTCACATGTGGTGTGTGAGACCACATCGTTTTGGATCATAGTCTTGCTATGTAAACTGATAGGTACTGTGGATCTGAAAAAACATACAATGCGATTTCAAAAAGGCTAATAATGCCTGGTCGGTAAATCCAAGTGTGCCCTGCCCGTTCCCTGTTCTGCTGATACCTGCATCTGGTGCAAGGTCCCCACTGAACTCTGGGCTGTAGAGGAGGGAGAATCAAAGCTGAAGACGAAAATCACACTGGTTCCATTTGAACCTAAGTGACAACACTAACATTGGGCAATTGACATTATGCGCTGCTTTGGCAATGGAGTATTTCAGCACAGTTTCCTGGCTTTATTTGCCCCGGTTGATTCTTGTAGCACCTGGGCTGTTCCAAATCTTCCTGTCTGCCTCACTTTCTCCATCACTCATTTTCTCCTCTGGATCCAGTTCCAGCAGGTGCTTCTAAATATCCCTATACAGTCCTTGCAATCCCTGCTGATGTAGGTGTTGTTTCATGCACTGATGCTCTCTCAATTCAAGCCTTCCTGGCTCCCTGGGCTACTGGCATCTTTGCCTGGCTCTCAGCTGCAACACCTGGTCTACCTCTGTGTCTTTCTGGAACCAATACAGTTGTGGTTCCTCAGCCCTGCCATTGCTGAAATTCCTTCCATTTGTGCTGGGTTAATTAGGGTATCAACACGTCTTGTTAATTGATGACCATGCACTAAAAGAGACACATTTTATGAAAAATATAATAATTCTTCCTCTCCGTTCCAATGTTAGAAAAAAAATACGATTAGCAATATATTCTTGGAACTGTGCAATACTTTGGTCTTTATAAAAAAAAATACCTTTTCAACACTGTCCAACCATTTTCACATAATCTAGATAGTAGAAGATCTTGTTGCATCAAGGATCACACTGTACTGACAAATGAAGAAAACATGTTAATAATTATACACAAAGCATCAAACATTTCATTAAAACAAATAGTGTAGCTCTCCATGAAGGAAAGTCTTCTAGACAAATAGCAAATGAGCTGTTCTGCTTTGTAATGAGAGATCGCCATTGGGCAAGCCCAGTTTTTCCAGAATCCTATCAGTAGTAGGCTGACTTTTCCTGCCCTTATTCCTTCTATATTTATTGAGATACCACGCATTCCGTAGTGACACCTGCAAAGTAATTTGCTTAAGAAATGTAGCCTTAATCAATGAAAGACAAATATTTTAAATAAGTAAAAAATCAAATATGCAAATTAGCACAAGGAAGTGACAAATCTATGCAGTTTGACATTATCAAATCAAAATGTATGCTTGCTTGATGAGAAGAGAAGAGCGCTGTTTCAATTTCTCTTGGAGAGGATGCAATACAATTACAATTTGAAAAATCTTGGCAATAATACTGCACGTTTTAAATTACTTTTGCTGTCTGATGTCACAATGGCAGATGTTATAGAACTTCTTTGGTTGAGATTCTAATCCGAAAATGGGGTTGTAATTTTTTTTTCTAGATTTAATTGGGTTCATTTTGATTATTTATTAGATTTTTTAATTATGTTTTTAATTCTAGTGAGTTATTTATCAAAGGTTTATTAGCGTTACATGTGTTATTTGGATTTTCCTTTGTTTTTCATTGTGGCATTACCTGTTTGACAGTTAGTATAGAATGGGGATGATTATGTTTAATTGGGAAATGATATACATGATCATTCATTTCAAATGTTTCAATAATTAGTTTTGGTATCTGCACTTATTGAAGCAATCACAGCTGTATGCTTTCCTCTATGTAACTTGTCTGCCATCTTGTGCACCTTCTTGCTTGCCCTCAACACCAGCGCATACTCACGTTTGAAAATGCAACTCACATTGAGTTTTTTTCATTTTGTTTTATTGGTGGCCCTCTAGCAACTTTAGCACCACCTAAGAAGCAAATGAATTGGTATTGACTGTTTAGAGAAAGGGGTGTGAAGAGGGCCTGGTGGCTATTGTGTAGGCAGAAAAAATTAGCAGCTGTCCGCAAGTACCTTCGTTTCGTTCACATGTGGTGTGTGAGACCACATCGTTTTGGATCATAGTCTTGCTAAGTAAACTGATAGGTACTGTGGATCTGAAAAAACATACAATGCGATTTCAAAAAGGCTAATAATGCCTGGTCGGTAAATCCAAGTGTGCCCTGCCCGTATTCCCTGTTCTGCTGATACCTGCATCTGGTGCAAGGTCCCCACTGAACTCTGGGCTGTAGAGGAGGGAGAATCAAAGCTGAAGAAGAAAATCACACTGGTTCCATTTGAACCTAACTGACAACACTAACATTGGGCAATTGACATTATGCGCTGCTTTGGCAATGGAGTATTTCAGCACAGTTTCCTGGCTTTATTTGCCCCGGTTGATTCTTGTAGCACCTGGGCTGTTCCAAATCTTCCCGTCTGCCTGACTTTCTCCATCACTCATCTTCTCCTCTGGATCCAGTTCCAGCAGGTGCTTCTAATTATCCCTATACAGTCATTGCAATCCCTGCTGATGTAGGTGTTGTTTCATGCACTGATGCTCTCTCAATTCAAGCCTTCCTGGCTCCCTGGGCTACTGGCATCTTTGCCTGGCCCTCAGCTGCAACACCTGGTCTACCTCTGTGTCTTTCTGGAACCAATACAGTTCTGGTTCCTCAGCCCTGCTATTGCTGAAATTCCTTCCAGTTGTGCTGGGTTAATTAGGGTATCAAGAAGTCTTGTTCATTGATGGCCATGCACTAAAAGAGACACCTTTTATGAAAAATATAATAATTCTTGCACTTGGTTCCAATTTTGTAAAAAAATATGATTAGCAATATATTCTTGGAACTGTGCAATACTTTGGTCTTTATAAAAGAAATTGACCATTTCAACACTGTCCAACCATTTTCACATAATCCAGATAGTAGTTGAGATCCTTGCATCATAGATCACACTGTACTGACAAATTAACAAAACATGTTAATAACTATATGCAAAGCATCAAACCTTTCATTAAAACAAATAGTGTAGCTCTCCATGAAGGAAAGCCTTCTAGACAAATAGCAAATGAGCTGTTCTGCTTGGTAATCAGACATTGCTAATGGACAACCCCAGTTTTTCCAGAATCCTATCAGTAGTAGGCTGACTTTTCCTGCCCTTATTCCTTCTATATTTATTTAGATACCACGCATTCCGTAGTGACACCTGCAAAGTAATTTGCTTAAGAAATGTAGCCTTAATCAATGAAAGACAAATATTTTAAATAAGTAAAAAATCAAATATGCAAATTAGCACAAGGAAGTGACACAATCTATGCAGTTTGACATTATCAAATCAAAGTGTATGCGTGCTTGATGAGAAGAGAAGAGCGCTGTTTCAATTTCTCCTGGAGAGGATGCAATACAATTACAATTTGAAAAATCTTGGCAATAATACTGCACGTTTTAAATTACTTTTGCTGTCTGATGTCACAATGGCAGATATTATAGAACTTCTTTGGTTGAGATTCTAATCCGAAAATGGGGTTGTAATTGTTTTTTCTAGATTTAATTGGGTTCATTTTGATTATTTATTTGATTTTTTAATTATGTTTTTAATTCTAGTGTGTTATTTATCCAAGGTGTATTAGCGTTAGAGGTGTTATTTGGATTTTCCTTTGTTTTTCATTGTGGCATTACCTGTTTCACAGTTAGTATATAATGGGGATGATTATGTTTAATTGCGAAATGATATACATGATCATTCATTTCAAATGTTTCAATAATTAGTTTTGGTATATGCACTTATTGAAACAATCACAGCTGTATCCCTTCCTCTATGCAACTTGTCTGCCATCTTGGGCACCTTCTGGCTTGCCCTCAACACCAGGGGGTACTCAGATTGAGTTTTTTTCATTTTGTTTCATTGGTGGCACTTTAACAACTTTAGCACCACCTAAGAAGCAAATGAATTGGTATTGACTGTTTAGAGAAAGGGGTGTGAAGAGGGCCTGGTGGCTATAGTGTAGGCAGAAAAAATTAGCAGCTGTCCGCAAGAAGCTTCGTTTCGTTCACATGTGGTGTGTGAGACCACATTGTTTTGGATCATAGTCTTGCTAAGTAAACTGATAGGTACTGTGGATCTGAAAAAACATACAATGCGATTTCAAAAAGGCTAATAATGCCTGGTCGGTAAATCCAAGTGTGCCCTGCCCGTATTCCCTGTTCTGCTGATACCTGCATCTGGTGCAAGGTCCCCACTGAACTCTGGGCTGTAGAGGAGGGAGAATCAAAGCTGAAGAAGAAAATCACACTGGTTCCATTTGAACCTAAGTGACAACACTAACATTGGGCAAGTGACATTATGCGCTGCTTTGGCAATGGAGTATTTCAGCAAAGTTTCCTGGCTTTATTTGCCCCGGTTGATTCTTGTAGCACCTGGGCTGTTCCAAATCTTCCCGTCTGCCTCACTTTCTCCATCACTCATCTTCTCCTCTGGATCCAGTTCCAGCAGGTGCTTCTAAATATCCCTATACAGTCCTTGCAATCCCTGCTGATGTAGGTGTTGTTTCATGCACTGAAGCTCTCTCAATTCAAGCCTTCCTGGCTCCCTGGGCTACTGGCATCTTTGCCTGGCCCTCAGCTGCAACACCTGGTCTACCTCTGTGTCTTTCTGGAACCAATACAGTTGTGGTTCCTCAGCCCTGCCATTGCTGAAATTCCTTCCAGTTGTGCTGGGTTAATTAGGGTATCAACACGTCTTGTTAATTGATGACCATGCACTAAAAGAGACACATTTTATGAAAAATATAATAATTCTTGCACTTGGTTCCAATTTTGTAAAAAAATATGTTTAGCAATATATTCTTGGAACTGTGCAATACTTTGGTCTTTATAAAAGAAATTGACCATTTCAACAATGTCCAACCATTTTCACATAATCCAGATAGTAGTTGAGATCCTTGCATCATAGATCACACTGTACTGACAAATTAACAAAACATGCTAATAACTATATGCAAAGCATCAAACCTTTCATTAAAACAAATAGTGTAGCTCTCCATGAAGGAAAGCCTTCTAGACAAATAGCAAATGAGCTGTTCTGCTTGGTAATCAGACATTGCTAATGGACAAGCCCAGTTTTTCCAGAATCCTATCAGTAGTAGGCTGACTTTTCCTGCCCTTATTCCTTCTATATTTATTTAGATACCACGCATTCCGTAGTGACACCTGCAAAGTAATTTGCTTAAGAAATGTAGCCTTAATCAATGAAAGACAAATATTTTAAATAAGTAAAAAATTGAATATGCAAATTAGCACAAGGAAGTGACAAATCTATGCAGTTTGACATTATCAAATCAAAATGTATGCTTGCTTGATGAGAAGAGAAGAGCGCTGTCTCAATTTCTCTTGGAGAGGATGCAATACAATTACAATTTGAAAAATCTTGGCAATAATACTGCACGTTTTAAATTACTTTTGCTGTCTGATATCACAATGGCAGATGTTATAAAACTTCTTTGGTTGTGATTCTAATCCGAAAATGGAGTTGTAATTTTTTTTTCTAGATTTAATTGGGTTCATTTTAATATTTATTAGATTTTTTAATTATGTTTTTAATTCTAGTGAGTTATTTATCCAAGGTTTATTAGCGTTAGAGGTGTTATTTGGATTTTCCTTTGTTTTTCATTGTGGCATTACCTGTTTCACAGTTAGTATATAATGGGGATGATTATGTTTAATTGCGAAATGATAAACATGATCATTCATTTCAAATGTTTCAATAATTAGTTTTGGTATATGCACTTATTGAAGCAATTACAGCTGTATCCCTTCCTCTATGCAACTTGTCTGCCATCTTGTGCACCTTCTGGCTTGCCCTCAACACCAGGGGGTACTCACGCTTGAAAATGCAACTCAGATTGAGTTTTTTTCATTTTGTTTCATTGGTGGCACTTTAACAACTTTAGCACCACCTAAGAAGCAAATGAATTGGTATTGACTGTTTAGAGAAAGGGGTGTGAAAAGGGCCTGGTGGCTATAGTGTAGGCAGAAAAAATTAGCAGCTGTCCGCAAGAAGCTTCGTTTCGTTCACATGTGGTGTGTGAGACCACATTGTTTTGGATCATAGTCTTGCTAAGTAAACTGATAGGTACTGTGGATCTGAAAAAACATACAATGCGATTTCAAAAAGGCTAATAATGCCTGGTCGGTAAATCCAAGTGTGCCCTGCCCGTATTCCCTGTTCTGCTGATACCTGCATCTGGTGCAAGGTCCCCACTGAACTCTGGGCTGTAGAGGAGGGAGAATCAAAGCTGAAGAAGAAAATCACACTGGTTCCATTTGAACCTAAGTGACAACACTAACATTGGGCAAGTGACATTATGCGCTGCTTTGGCAATGGAGTATTTCAGCACAGTTTCCTGGCTTTATTTGCCCCGGTTGATTCTTGTAGCACCTAGGCTGTTCCAAGTCTTCCCGTCTGCCTCACTTTCTCCATCACTCATCTTCTCCTCTGGATCCAGTTCCAGCAGGTGCTTCTAAATATCCCTATACAGTCCTTGCAATCCCTGCTGATGTAGGTGTTGTTTCATGCACTGAAGCTCTCTCAATTCAAGCCTTCCTGGCTCCCTGGGCTACTGGCATCTTTGCCTGGCCCTCAGCTGCAACACCTGGTCTACCTCTGTGTCTTTCTGGAACCAATACAGTTGTGGTTCCTCAGCCCTGCCATTGCTGAAATTCCTTCCAGTTGTGCTGGGTTAATTAGGGTATCAACACGTCTTGTTAATTGATGACCATGCACTAAAAGAGACACATTTTATGAAAAATATAATAATTCTTGCACTCCGTTCCAATGTTAGAAAAAAATACGATTAGCAATATATTCTTGGAACCGTGCAATACTTTGGTCTTTATGAAAAAAAAATACCTTTTCAACACTGTCCAACCATTTTCACATAATCTAGATAGTAGAAGATCTTGTTGCATCAAGGATCACACTGTACTGACAAATGAAGAAAACATGTTAATAATTATACACAAAGCATCAAACATTTCATTAAAACAAATAGTGTAGCTCTCCATGAAGAAAAGCCTTCTAGACAAATAGCAAATGAGCTGTTCTGCTTTGTAATGAGAGATCGCCAATGGGCAAGCCCAATTTTTCCAGAATCCTATCAGTAGTAGGGTGACTTTTCCTGCCTTATTGCTTGTATATCTACTGAGATACCACGCATTCCGTAGTGACACCTGCAAAGTAATTTGCTTAAGAAATGTAGCCTTAATCAATGAAAGACAAATATTTTAAATAAGTAAAAAATCGAATATGCAAATTAGCACAAGGAAGTGACAAATCTATGCAGTTTGACATTATCAAATCAGAATGTATGCTTGCTTGATGAGAAGAGAAGAACGCTGTTTCAATTTCTCTTGGAGAGGATGCAATACAATTACAATTTGAAAAATCTTGGCAATAATACTGCACGTTTTAAATTACTTTTGTTGTCTGATGTCACAATGGCAGATGTTATAGAACTTCTTTGGTTGAGATTCTAATCCGAAAATGGGGTTGTAATTTTTTTTTCTAGATTTAATTGGGTTCATTTTGATTATTTATTAGATTTTTTAATTATGTTTTTAATTCTAGTGAGTTATTTATCAAAGGTTTATTAGCGTTACATGTTTTATTTGGATTTTCCTTTGTTTTTCATTGTGGCATTACCTGTTTGACAGTTAGTATAGAATGGGGATGATTATGTTTAATTGCGAAATGATATACATGATCATTCATTTCAAATGTTTCAATAATTAGTTTTGGTATCTGCACTTATTGAATCAATCACAGCTGTATCCCTTCCTCTATGCAACTTGTCTGCCATCTTGTGCACCTTCTGGCTTGCCCTCAACACCAGGGGGTACTCACGCTTGAAAATGCAACTCAGATTGAGTTTTTTTCATTTTGTTTCATTGGTGGCACTTTAGCAACTTTAGCACCACCTAAGAAGCAAATGAATTGGTATTGACTGTTTAGAGAAAGGGGTGTGAAGAGGGCCTGGTGGCTATTGTGTAGGCAGAAAAAATTAGCAGCTGTCCGCAAGTACCTTCGTTTCGTTCACATGTGGTGTGTGAGACCACATCGTTTTGGATCATAGTCTTGCTATGTAAACTGATAGGTACTGTGGATCTGAAAAAACATACAATGCGATTTCAAAAAGGCTAATAATGCCTGGTCGGTAAATCCAAGTGTGCCCTGCCCGTTCCCTGTTCTGCTGATACCTGCATCTGGTGCAAGGTCCCCACTGAACTCTGGGCTGTAGAGGAGGGAGAATCAAAGCTGAAGACGAAAATCACACTGGTTCCATTTGAACCTAAGTGACAACACTAACATTGGGCAATTGACATTATGCGCTGCTTTGGCAATGGAGTATTTCAGCACAGTTTCCTGGCTTTATTTGCCCCGGTTGATTCTTGTAGCACCTGGGCTGTTCCAAATCTTCCTGTCTGCCTCACTTTCTCCATCACTCATTTTCTCCTCTGGATCCAGTTCCAGCAGGTGCTTCTAAATATCCCTATACAGTCCTTGCAATCCCTGCTGATGTAGGTGTTGTTTCATGCACTGATGCTCTCTCAATTCAAGCCTTCCTGGCTCCCTGGGCTACTGGCATCTTTGCCTGGCTCTCAGCTGCAACACCTGGTCTACCTCTGTGTCTTTCTGGAACCAATACAGTTGTGGTTCCTCAGCCCTGCCATTGCTGAAATTCCTTCCATTTGTGCTGGGTTAATTAGGGTATCAACACGTCTTGTTAATTGATGACCATGCACTAAAAGAGACACATTTTATGAAAAATATAATAATTCTTGCACTCCGTTCCAATGTTAGAAAAAAAATACGATTAGCAATATATTCTTGGAACTGTGCAATACTTTGGTCTTTATAAAAAAAAATACCTTTTCAACACTGTCCAACCATTTTCACATAATCTAGATAGTAGAAGATCTTGTTGCATCAAGGATCACACTGTACTGACAAATGAAGAAAACATGTTAATAATTATACACAAAGCATCAAACATTTCATTAAAACAAATAGTGTAGCTCTCCATGAAGGAAAGTCTTCTAGACAAATAGCAAATGAGCTGTTCTGCTTTGTAATGAGAGATCGCCATTGGGCAAGCCCAGTTTTTCCAGAATCCTATCAGTAGTAGGCTGACTTTTCCTGCCCTTATTCCTTCTATATTTATTGAGATACCACGCATTCCGTAGTGACACCTGCAAAGTAATTTGCTTAAGAAATGTAGCCTTAATCAATGAAAGACAAATATTTTAAATAAGTAAAAAATCAAATATGCAAATTAGCACAAGGAAGTGACAAATCTATGCAGTTTGACATTATCAAATCAAAATGTATGCTTGCTTGATGAGAAGAGAAGAGCGCTGTTTCAATTTCTCTTGGAGAGGATGCAATACAATTACAATTTGAAAAATCTTGGCAATAATACTGCACGTTTTAAATTACTTTTGCTGTCTGATGTCACAATGGCAGATGTTATAGAACTTCTTTGGTTGAGATTCTAATCCGAAAATGGGGTTGTAATTTTTTTTTCTAGATTTAATTGGGTTCATTTTGATTATTTATTAGATTTTTTAATTATGTTTTTAATTCTAGTGAGTTATTTATCAAAGGTTTATTAGCGTTACATGTGTTATTTGGATTTTCCTTTGTTTTTCATTGTGGCATTACCTGTTTGACAGTTAGTATAGAATGGGGATGATTATGTTTAATTGGGAAATGATATACATGATCATTCATTTCAAATGTTTCAATAATTAGTTTTGGTATCTGCACTTATTGAAGCAATCACAGCTGTATGCTTTCCTCTATGTAACTTGTCTGCCATCTTGTGCACCTTCTTGCTTGCCCTCAACACCAGCGCATACTCACGTTTGAAAATGCAACTCACATTGAGTTTTTTTCATTTTGTTTTATTGGTGGCCCTCTAGCAACTTTAGCACCACCTAAGAAGCAAATGAATTGGTATTGACTGTTTAGAGAAAGGGGTGTGAAGAGGGCCTGGTGGCTATTGTGTAGGCAGAAAAAATTAGCAGCTGTCCGCAAGTACCTTCGTTTCGTTCACATGTGGTGTGTGAGACCACATCGTTTTGGATCATAGTCTTGCTAAGTAAACTGATAGGTACTGTGGATCTGAAAAAACATACAATGCGATTTCAAAAAGGCTAATAATGCCTGGTCGGTAAATCCAAGTGTGCCCTGCCCATATTCCCTGTTCTGCTGATACCTGCATCTGGTGCAAGGTCCCCACTGAACTCTGGGCTGTAGAGGAGGGAGAATCAAAGCTGAAGAAGAAAATCACACTGGTTCCATTTGAACCTAACTGACAACACTAACATTGGGCAATTGACATTATGCGCTGCTTTGGCAATGGAGTATTTCAGCACAGTTTCCTGGCTTTATTTGCCCCGGTTGATTCTTGTAGCACCTGGGCTGTTCCAAATCTTCCCGTCTGCCTGACTTTCTCCATCACTCATCTTCTCCTCTGGATCCAGTTCCAGCAGGTGCTTCTAATTATCCCTATACAGTCATTGCAATCCCTGCTGATGTAGGTGTTGTTTCATGCACTGATGCTCTCTCAATTCAAGCCTTCCTGGCTCCCTGGGCTACTGGCATCTTTGCCTGGCCCTCAGCTGCAACACCTGGTCTACCTCTGTGTCTTTCTGGAACCAATACAGTTCTGGTTCCTCAGCCCTGCTATTGCTGAAATTCCTTCCAGTTGTGCTGGGTTAATTAGGGTATCAAGAAGTCTTGTTCATTGATGGCCATGCACTAAAAGAGACACCTTTTATGAAAAATATAATAATTCTTGCACTTGGTTCCAATTTTGTAAAAAAATATGATTAGCAATATATTCTTGGAACTGTGCAATACTTTGGTCTTTATAAAAGAAATTGACCATTTCAACACTGTCCAACCATTTTCACATAATCCAGATAGTAGTTGAGATCCTTGCATCATAGATCACACTGTACTGACAAATTAACAAAACATGTTAATAACTATATGCAAAGCATCAAACCTTTCATTAAAACAAATAGTGTAGCTCTCCATGAAGGAAAGCCTTCTAGACAAATAGCAAATGAGCTGTTCTGCTTGGTAATCAGACATTGCTAATGGACAACCCCAGTTTTTCCAGAATCCTATCAGTAGTAGGCTGACTTTTCCTGCCCTTATTCCTTCTATATTTATTTAGATACCACGCATTCCGTAGTGACACCTGCAAAGTAATTTGCTTAAGAAATGTAGCCTTAATCAATGAAAGACAAATATTTTAAATAAGTAAAAAATCAAATATGCAAATTAGCACAAGGAAGTGACACAATCTATGCAGTTTGACATTATCAAATCAAACTGTATGCGTGCTTGATGAGAAGAGAAGAGCGCTGTTTCAATTTCTCCTGGAGAGGATGCAATACAATTACAATTTGAAAAATCTTGGCAATAATACTGCACGTTTTAAATTACTTTTGCTGTCTGATGTCACAATGGCAGATATTATAGAACTTCTTTGGTTGAGATTCTAATCCGAAAATGGGGTTGTAATTGTTTTTTCTAGATTTAATTGGGTTCATTTTGATTATTTATTTGATTTTTTAATTATGTTTTTAATTCTAGTGTGTTATTTATCCAAGGTGTATTAGCGTTAGAGGTGTTATTTGGATTTTCCTTTGTTTTTCATTGTGGCATTACCTGTTTCACAGTTAGTATATAATGGGGATGATTATGTTTAATTGCGAAATGATATACATGATCATTCATTTCAAATGTTTCAATAATTAGTTTTGGTATATGCACTTATTGAAGCAATCACAGCTGTATCCCTTCCTCTATGCAACTTGTCTGCCATCTTGTGCACCTTCTGGCTTGCCCTCAACACCAGGGGGTACTCAGATTGAGTTTTTTTCATTTTGTTTCATTGGTGGCACTTTAACAACTTTAGCACCACCTAAGAAGCAAATGAATTGGTATTGACTGTTTAGAGAAAGGGGTGTGAAGAGGGCCTGGTGGCTATAGTGTAGGCAGAAAAAATTAGCAGCTGTCCGCAAGAAGCTTCGTTTCGTTCACATGTGGTGTGTGAGACCACATTGTTTTGGATCATAGTCTTGCTAAGTAAACTGATAGGTACTGTGGATCTGAAAAAACATACAATGCGATTTCAAAAAGGCTAATAATGCCTGGTCGGTAAATCCAAGTGTGCCCTGCCCGTATTCCCTGTTCTGCTGATACCTGCATCTGGTGCAAGGTCCCCACTGAACTCTGGGCTGTAGAGGAGGGAGAATCAAAGCTGAAGAAGAAAATCACACTGGTTCCATTTGAACCTAAGTGACAACACTAACATTGGGCAAGTGACATTATGCGCTGCTTTGGCAATGGAGTATTTCAGCAAAGTTTCCTGGCTTTATTTGCCCCGGTTGATTCTTGTAGCACCTGGGCTGTTCCAAATCTTCCCGTCTGCCTCACTTTCTCCATCACTCATCTTCTCCTCTGGATCCAGTTCCAGCAGGTGCTTCTAAATATCCCTATACAGTCCTTGCAATCCCTGCTGATGTAGGTGTTGTTTCATGCACTGAAGCTCTCTCAATTCAAGCCTTCCTGGCTCCCTGGGCTACTGGCATCTTTGCCTGGCCCTCAGCTGCAACACCTGGTCTACCTCTGTGTCTTTCTGGAACCAATACAGTTGTGGTTCCTCAGCCCTGCCATTGCTGAAATTCCTTCCAGTTGTGCTGGGTTAATTAGGGTATCAACACGTCTTGTTAATTGATGACCATGCACTAAAAGAGACACATTTTATGAAAAATATAATAATTCTTGCACTTGGTTCCAATTTTGTAAAAAAAATATGTTTAGCAATATATTCTTGGAACTGTGCAATACTTTGGTCTTTATAAAAGAAATTGACCATTTCAACAATGTCCAACCATTTTCACATAATCCAGATAGTAGTTGAGATCCTTGCATCATAGATCACACTGTACTGACAAATTAACAAAACATGCTAATAACTATATGCAAAGCATCAAACCTTTCATTAAAACAAATAGTGTAGCTCTCCATGAAGGAAAGACTTCTAGACAAATAGCAAATGAGCTGTTCTGCTTGGTAATCAGACATTGCTAATGGACAAGCCCAGTTTTTCCAGAATCCTATCAGTAGTAGGCTGACTTTTCCTGCCCTTATTCCTTCTATATTTATTTAGATACCACGCATTCCGTAGTGACACCTGCAAAGTAATTTGCTTAAGAAATGTAGCCTTAATCAATGAAAGACAAATATTTTAAATAAGTAAAAAATTGAATATGCAAATTAGCACAAGGAAGTGACAAATCTATGCAGTTTGACATTATCAAATCAAAATGTATGCTTGCTTGATGAGAAGAGAAGAGCGCTGTCTCAATTTCTCTTGGAGAGGATGCAATACAATTACAATTTGAAAAATCTTGGCAATAATACTGCACGTTTTAAATTACTTTTGCTGTCTGATATCACAATGGCAGATGTTATAAAACTTCTTTGGTTGTGATTCTAATCCGAAAATGGAGTTGTAATTTTTTTTTCTAGATTTAATTGGGTTCATTTTAATATTTATTAGATTTTTTAATTATGTTTTTAATTCTAGTGAGTTATTTATCCAAGGTTTATTAGCGTTAGAGGTGTTATTTGGATTTTCCTTTGTTTTTCATTGTGGCATTACCTGTTTCACAGTTAGTATATAATGGGGATGATTATGTTTAATTGCGAAATGATAAACATGATCATTCATTTCAAATGTTTCAATAATTAGTTTTGGTATCTGCACTTATTGAAGCAATCACAGCTGTATGCTTTCCTCTATGTAACTTGTCTGCCATCTTGTGCACCTTCTTGCTTGCCCTCAACACCAGCGCGTACTCACGTTTGAAAATGCAACTCACATTGAGTTTTTTTCATTTTGTTTTATTGGTGGCCCTTTAGCAACTTTAGCACCATCTAAGAAGCAAAAGAATTGGTATTGACTGTTTAGAGAAAGGGGTGTGAAGAGGGCCTGGTGGCTATTGTGTAGGCAGAAAAAATTAGCAGCTGTCCGCAAGTACCTTCGTTTCGTTCACATGAGGTGTGTGAGACCACATTGTTTTGGATCATAGTCTTGCTAAGTAAACTGATAGGTACTGTGGATCTGAAAAAACATACAATGCGATTTCAAAAAGGCTAATAATGCCTGGTCGGTAAATCCAAGTGTGCCTGCCTGTATTCCCTGTTCTGCTGATACCTGCATCTGGTACAAGGTCCCCACTGAACTCTGGGCTGTAGAGGAGGGAGAATCAAAGCTGAAGAAGAAAATCACACTGGTTCCATTTGAACCTAAGTGACAACACTAATATTGGGCAATTGACATTATGCGCGGCTTTGGCAATGGAGTATTTCAGCACAGTTTCCTGGCTTTATTTGCCGCGGTTGATTCTTGTAGCACCTGGGCTGTTCCAAATCTTCCCGTCTGCCTCACTTTCTCCATCACTCATCTTCTCCTCTAGATCCAGTTCCAGCAGGTGCTTCTAAATATCCCTATACAGTCCTTGCAATCCCTGCTGATGCAGGTGTTGTTTCATGCACTGATGCTCTCTCAATTCAAGCCTTCCTGGCTCCCTGGGCTACTGGCATCTTTGCCTGGCCCTCAGCTGCAACACCTGGTCTACCTCTGTGTCTTCCTGGAACCAATAAAGTTGTGGTTCCTCAGCCCTGCCATTGCTGAAATTCCTTCCAGTTGTGCTGGGTTAATTAGGGTATCAACACGTCTTGTTAATTGATGACCATGCACTAAAAGAGACACATTTTATGAAAAATATAATAATTCTTGCACTCCGTTCCAATGTTAGAAAAAAATACGATTAGCAATATATTCTTGGAACCGTGCAATACTTTGGTCTTTATAAAAAAAAATACCTTTTCAACAATGTCCAACCATTTTCACATAATCTAGATAGTAGAAGATCTTGTTGCATCATGGATCACACTGCACTGACAAATGAAGAAAACATGTTAATAACTATACACAAAGCATCAAACCTTTCATTAAAACAAATAGTGTAGCTCTCCATGAAGGAAAGCCTTCTAGACAAATAGCAAATGAGCTGTTCTGCTTTGTAATGAGAGATCGCCAATGGACAAGCCCAGTTTTTCCAGAATCCTATTAGTAGTAGGGTGACTTTTCCTGCCCTTATTGCTTGTATATCTACTGAGATACCACGCATTCCGTAGTGACTCCTGCAAAGTAATTAGCTTAAGAAATGTAGCCTTAATCAATGAAAGACAAATATTTTAAATAAGGAAAAAATCGAATATGCAAATTAGCACAAGGAAGTGACAAATCTATGCAGTTTGACATTATCAAATCAAAATGTCTGCTTGCTTGATGAGAACAGAAGAGCGCTGTTTCAATTTCTCTTGGAGAGGATGCAATACAATTACAATTTGAAAAATCTTGGCAATAATACTGCACGTTTTAAATTACTTTTGCTGTCTGATGTCACAATGGCAGATGTTATAGAACTTCTTTGGTTGAGATTCTAATCCGAAAATGGGGTTGTAATTTTTTTTCTAGATTTGATTGGGTTCATTTGGATTATTTATTAGATTTTTTAATTATGTTTTTAATTCTAGTGAGTTATTTATCAAAGGTTTATTAGCGTTACATGTGTTATTTGAATTTTCCTTTGTTTTTCATTGTGGCATTACCTGTTTGACAGTTAGTATACAATGGGGATGATTATGTTTAATTGCAAAATGATATACATGATCATTCATTTCAAATGTTTCAATAATTAGTTTTGGTATCTGCACTTATTGAAGCAATCACAGCTGTATCCTTTCCTCTATGCAACTTGTCTGCCATCTTGTGCACCTTCTTGCTTGCCCTCAACACCAGCGGGTTCTCACGTTTGAAAATGCAACTCAGATTGAGTTTTTTTCATTTTGTTTCATTGGTGGCCCTTTAGCAACTTTAGCACCACCTAAGAAGCAAATGAATTGGTATTGACTGTTTAGAGAAAGGGGTGTGAAGAGGGCCTGGTGGCTATTGTGTAGGCAGAAAAAATTAGCAGCTGTCCACAAGAAGCTTCGTTTCGTTCACATGTGGTGTGTGAGACCACATTGTTTTGGATCATAGTCTTGCTAAGTAAACTGATAGGTACTGTGGATCTGAAAAAAACATACAATGCGTTTTCAAAAAGGCTAATAATGCCTGGTCGGAAATCCAGGTGTGCCATGCCCGTATTCCCTGTTCTGCTGATACCTGCATCTGGTGCAAGGTCCCCACTGAACTCTGGGCTGTAGAGAGAGGAGGGAGAATCAAAGCTGAAGAAGAAAATCACACTGGTTCCATTTGAACCTAAGTGACAACACTAACATTGGGCAATTGACATTATGCGCTGCTTTGGCAATGGAGTATTTCAGTACAGTTTCCTGGCTTTATTTGCCCCGGTTGATTCTTGTAGCACCTGGGCTGTTCCAAATCTTCCCGTCTCCCTCACTTTCTCCATCACTCATCTTCTCCTCTGGATCCAGTTCCAGCAGGTGCTTCTAAATATCCCTATACAGTCCTTGCAATCCCTGCTGATGCAGGTGTTGTTTAATGCACTGATGCTCTCTCAATTCAAGCCTTCCTGGCTCCCTGGGCTACTGGCATCTTTGCCTGGCCCTCAGCTGCAACACCTGCTCTACCTCTGTGTCTTCCTGGAACCAATAAAGTTGTGGTTCCTCAGCCCTGCCATTGCTGAAATTCCTTCCTGTTGTGCTGGGTTAATTAGGGCATCAACACGTCTTGTTAATTGATGACCATGCACTAAAAGAGACACATTTTATGAAAAATATAATAATTCTTGCACTCCGTTCCAATGTTGGAAAAAAATACGATTAGCAATATATTCTTGGAACTGTGCAATACTTTGGTCTTTATAAAAAAAATTACCTTTTCAACACTGTCCAACCTTTTTCACATAATCTAGATAGTAGATGAGCTCCTTGCATCATGGATCACACTGTACTGACAAATGAAGAAAACATGTTAATAACTATACACAAAGCATCAAACCTTTCTTTAAAACAAATAGTGTAGCTCTCCATGAAGGAAAGCCTTCTAGACAAATAGCAAATGAGCTGTTCTGCTTGGTAATCAAACATTGCTAATGGACAAGCCCAGTTTTTCCAGAATCCTATCAGTAGTAGGGTGACTTTTCCTGCCCTTATTCCTTCTATATTTATTTCGATACCACGCATTCCGTAGTGACACCTGCAAAGTAATTTGCTTAAGAAATGTAGCCTTAATCAATGAAAGACAAATATTTTAAATAAGTAAAAAATTGAATATGCAAATTAGCACAAGGAAGTGACACAATCTATGCAGTTTGACATTATCAAATCAAACTGTATGCGTGCTTGATGAGAAGAGAAGAGCGCTGTTTCAATTTCTCCTGGAGAGGATGCAATACAATTACAATTTGAAAAATCTTGGCAATAATACTGCACGTTTTAAATTACTTTTGCTGTCTGATGTCACAATGGCAGATATTATAGAACTTCTTTGGTTGAGATTCTAATCTGAAAGGGGTTGTAATTGTTTTTTCTAGATTTAATTGGGTTCATTTTGATTATTTATTTGATTTTTTAATTATGTTTTTAATTCTAGTGAGTTATTTATCCAAGGTTTATTAGCGTTAGAGGTGTTATTTGGATTTTCCTTTGTTTTTCATTGTGGCATTACCTGTTTCACAGTTAGTATATAATGGGGATTATTATGTTTAATTGCGAAATGATATACATGATCATTCATTTCAAATGTTTCAATAATTAGTTTTGGTATATGCACTTATTGAAGCAATCACAGCTGTATCCCTTCCTCTATGCAACTTGTCTGCCATCTTGTGCACCTTCTGGCTTGCCCTCAACACCAGGGGGTACTCACGCTTGAAAATGCAACTCAGATTGAGTTTTTTTCATTTTGTTTCATTGGTGGCACTTTAACAACTTTAGCACCACCTAAGAAGCAAATTAATTGGTATTGACTGTTTAGAGAAAGGGGTGTGAAGAGGGCCTGGTGGCTATAGTGTAGGCAGAAAAAATTAGCAGCTGTCCGCAAGAAGCTTCGTTTCGTTCACATGTGGTGTGTGAGACCACATCGTTTTGGATCATAGTCTTGCTAAGTAAACTGATAGGTACTGTGGATCTGAAAAAACATACAATGCGATTTCAAAAAGGCTAATAATGCCTGGTCGGTAAATCCAAGTGTGCCCTGCGCGTATTCCCTGTTCTGCTGATGCCTGCATCTGGTGCAAGGTCCCCACTGAACTCTGGGCTTTAGAGGAGGGAGAATCAAAGCTGAAGAAGAAAATCACACTGGTTCCATTTGAACTAAATGATAACACTAACATTGGCAATTGACATTATGCACTGCTTTGGCAATGGAGTATTTCAGCACAGTTTCCTGGCTTTATTTTCCCAAGTTCATTCTTGTAGCACCTGGGCTGTTCCAAATCTTCCCGTCTCCCTCACTTTCTCCATCACTCATCTTCTCCTCTGGATCCAGTTCCAGCAGGTGCTTCTAAATATCCCTATACAGTCCTTGCAATCCCTGCTGATGCAGGTGTTGTTTCATGCACTGATGCTCTCTCAATTCAAGCCTTCCTGGCTCCCTGGGCTACTGGCATCTTTGCCTGGCCCTCAGCTGCAACACCTTGTCTACCTCTGTGTCTTTCTGGAACCAATAAAGTTGTGGTTCCATAGCCCTGCCATTGCTGAAATTCCTTACAGTTGTACTGGGTTAATTAGGGTATCAAGAAGTCTTGTTCATTGATGGCCATGCACTAAAAGAGACACCTTTTTATGAAAAATATAATAATTCTTGCACTTGGTTCCAATTTTGTAAAAAAATATGATTAGCAATATATTCTTGGAACTGTGCAATACTTTGGTCTTTATAAAAATAAATTGACCATTTCAACACTGTCCAAACATTTTCACATAATCCAAATAGTAGATGAGCTCCTTGCATCATAGATCACACTGTACTGACAAATTAACAAAACATGTTAATAACTATATGCAAAGCATCAAACCTTTCATTAAAACACATAGTGTAGCTCTCCATGAAGGAAAGCCTTCTAGACAAATAGCAAATGAGCTGTTCTGCTTGGTAATCAGACATTGCTAATGGACAAGCCCAGTTTTTCCAGAATCCTATCAGTAGTAGGCTGACTTTTTCTGCCCTTATTCCTTCTATATTTATTTAGATACCACGCATTCCGTAGTGACACCTGCAAAGTAATTTGCTTAAGAAATGTAGCCTCAATCAATGAAAGACAAATATTTTAAATAAGTAAAAAATTGAATATGCAAATTAGCACAAGGAAGTGACACAATCTATGCAGTTTGACATTATCTAATCAAACTGTATGCGTGCTTGATGAGAAGAGAAGAGCGCTGTTTCAATTTCTCCTGGAGAGGATGCAATACAATTACAATTTGAAAAATCTTGGCAATAATACTGCACGTTTTAAATTACTTTTGCTGTCTGATGTCACAATGGCAGATATTATAAAACTTCTTTGGTTGAGATTCTAATCCGAAATTTGGTTTTAATTGTTTTTTCTAGATTTAATTGGGTTCATTTTGATTATTTATTTGATATTTAATTATGTTTTTAATTCCAGTGAGTTATTTATCCAAGGTTTATTAGCGTTAGAGGTGTTATTTGGATTTTCCTTTGTTTTTCATTGTGGCATTACCTGTTTCACAGTTAGTATATAATGGGGATGATTATGTTTAATTGCGAAATGATATACATGATCATTCATTTCAAATGTTTCAATAATTAGTTTTGGTATATGCACTTATTGAAGCAATCACAGCTGTATCCCTTCCTCTATGCAACTTGTCTGCCATCTTGTGCACCTTCTGGCTTGCCCTCAACACCAGGGGGTACTCACGCTTGAAAATGCAACTCAGATTGAGTTTTTTTCATTTTGTTTCATTGGTGGCACTTTAACAACTTTAGCACCACCTAAGAAGCAAATTAATTGGTATTGACTGTTTAGAGAAAAGGGTGTGAAGGGGGCCTGGTGGCTATTGTGTAGGCAGAAAAAATTAACAGCTGTCCGCAAGAAGCTTTTTTTGGTTCACATGTGGTGTGTGAGAGCACATCGTTTGGATCATAGTCTTGCTAAGTAAACTGATAGGTACTGTGGATCTGAAAAAACATACAATGCGATTTCAAAAAAGCTAATAATGCCTGGTCGGTAGATCCAAGTGTGCCCTGCCCATATTCCCTGTTCTGCTGATACCTGCATCTGGGGCAAGGTCCCCACTGAACTCTGGGCTGTAGAGGAGGGAGAATCAAAGGTGAAGAAGAAAATCACACTGTTTCCATTTGAACCTAATTGAAAACACTAACATTGGGCAATTGACATTATGCGCTGCTTTGACAATGGAGTATTTCAGCACAGTTTCCTGGCTTTATTTGCCCCGGTTGATTCTCGTAGCACCTGGGCTGTTCCAAATCTTCCCGTCTCCCTCATTTTCTCCATCACTCATCTTCTGCTCTGGATCCAGCCCCGGCAGGTGCTTCTAAATATCCCTATACAGTCCTTGCAATCCCTGCTGATGCAGGTGTTGTTTCATGCACTGATGCTCCCTAAATTCAAGCCTTCCTGGCTTCCTGGGCTACTGGCATCTTTGCCTGGCCCTCAGCTGCAACACCTTGTCTACCTCTGTGTCTTTCTGGAACCAATAAAGTTGTGGTTCCTCAGCCCTGCCATTGCTGAAATTTCTTCCAGTTGTGCTGGGTTAATTAGGGTATAAACACGTCTTGTTAATTGATGACCATGCACTAAAAGAGACACATTTTATGAAAAATATAATAATTCTTGCACTCCGTTCCAATTTTGGAAAAAAATATGATTAGCAATATATTCTTGGAACTGTGCAAAACTTTGGTCTTAATAAAAAAAAATTACCTTTTCAACACTGTCCAACCATTTTCACATAATCTAGATAGTAGACGAGCTCCTTGCATCATGGATCACACTGTACTGACAAATAAAGAAAACATGTTAATAACTATACACAAAGCATCAAACTTTTCATTAAAACAAATAGTGTAGCTCTCCATGAAGGAAAGCCTTCTAGACAAATAGCAAATGAGCTGTTCTGCTTTGTAATGAGAGAAAGCCAATGGACAAGCCCAGTTTTTCCAGAATCCTAACAGTAGTAGGGTGACTTTTCCTGCCCTTATTGCTTGTATATCTATTGAGATACCACGCATTCCGTAGTGACACCTGCAATGTAATTGCTTAAGAAATGTAGCCTTAATCAATGAAAGACAAATATTTTAAATATGTAAAAAATCGAATATGCAAATTAGCACAAGGAAGTGACAAATCTATGCAGTTTGACATTATCAAATCAAAATGTATGCTTGCTTGATGAGAAGAGAAGAGCGCTGTTTCAATTTCTCTTGGAGAGGATGCAATACAATTACAATTTGAAAAATCTTGGCAATAATACTGCACGTTTTAAATTACTTTTGCTGTCTGATGTCACAATGGCAGATGTTATAGAACTTCTTTGGTTGAGATTCTAATCCGAAAATGGGGTTGTAATTTTTTTTTCTAGATTTAATTGGGTTCATTTTGATTATTTATTAGATTTTTTAATTATGTTTTTAATTCTAGTGAGTTATTTATCAAAGGTTTATTAGCGTTACATGTGTTATTTGGATTTTCCTTTGTTTTTCATTGTGGCATTACCTGTTTGACAGTTAGTATAGAATGGGGATGATTATGTTTAATTGCGAAATGATATACATGATCATTCATTTCAATTGTTTCAATAATTAGTTTTGGTATCTGCACTTATTGAAGCAATCACAGCTGTATGCTTTCCTCTATGTAACTTGTCTGCCATCTTGTGCACCTTCTTGCTTGCCCTCAACACCAGCGCGTACTCACGTTTGAAAATGCAACTCACATTGAGTTTTTTTCATTTTGTTTTATTGGTGGCCCTTTAGCAACTTTAGCACCACCTAAGAAGCAAATGAATTGGTATTGACTGTTTAGAGAAAGGGGTATGAAGAGGGCCTGGTGGCTATTGTGTAGGCAGAAAAAATTAGCAGCTGTCCGCAAGTACCTTCGTTTCGTTCACATGTGGTGTGTGAGACCAGATCGTTTTGGATCATAGTCTTGCTAAGTAAACTGATAGGTACTGTGGATCTGAAAAAACATACAATGCGATTTCAAAAAGGCTAATAATGCCTGGTCGGTAAATCCAAGTGTGCCCTGCCCGTATTCCCTGTTCTGCTGATACCTGCATCTGGTGCAAGGTCCCCACTGAACTCTGGGCTGTAGAGGAGGGAGAATCAAAGCTGAAGAAGAAAATCACACTGGTTCCATTTGAACCTAAGTGACAACACTAACATTGGGCAATTGACATTATGCGCTGCTTTGCCAATGGAGTATTTCAGCACAGTTTCCTGGCTTTATTTGCCCCGGTTGATTCTTGTAGCACCTGGGCTGTTCCAAATCTTCCCGTCTCCCTCATTTTCTCCATCACTCATCTTCTGCTCTGGATCCAGCCCCGGCAGGTGCTTCTAAATATCCCTATACAGTCCTTGCAATCCCTGCTGATGCAGGTGTTGTTTCATGCACTGATGCTCCCTAAATTCAAGCCTTCCTGGCTTCCTGGGCTACTGGCATCTTTGCCTGGCCCTCAGCTGCAACACCTTGTCTACCTCTGTGTCTTTCTGGAACCAATAAAGTTGTGGTTCCTCAGCCCTGCCATTGCTGAAATTTCTTCCAGTTGTGCTGGGTTAATTAGGGTATAAACACGTCTTGTTAATTGATGACCATGCACTAAAAGAGACACATTTTATGAAAAATATAATAATTCTTGCACTCCGTTCCAATTTTGGAAAAAAATATGATTAGCAATATATTCTTGGAACTGTGCAAAACTTTGGTCTTTATAAAAAAAAATTACCTTTTCAACACTGTCCAACCATTTTCACATAATCTAGATAGTAGATGAGCTCCTTGCATCATGGATCACACTGTACTGACAAATAAAGAAAACATGTTAATAACTATACACAAAGCATCAAACTTTTCATTAAAACAAATAGTGTAGCTCTCCATGAAGGAAAGCCTTCTAGACAAATAGCAAATGAGCTGGTCTGCTTTGTAATGAGAGAAAGCCAATGGACAAGCCCAGTTTTTCCAGAATCCTAACAGTAGTAGGGTGACTTTTCCTGCCCTTATTGCTTGTATATCTATTGAGATACCACGCATTCCGTAGTGACACCTGCAATGTAATTGCTTAAGAAATGTAGCCTTAATCAATGAAAGACAAATATTTTAAATATGTAAAAAATCGAATATGCAAATTAGCACAAGGAAGTGACAAATCTATGCAGTTTGACATTATCAAATCAAAATGTATGCTTGCTTGATGAGAAGAGAAGAGCGCTGTTTCAATTTCTCTTGGAGAGGATGCAATACAATTACAATTTGAAAAATCTTGGCAATAATACTGCACGTTTTAAATTACTTTTGCTGTCTGATGTCACAATGGCAGATGTTATAGAACTTCTTTGGTTGAGATTCTAATCCGAAAATGGGGTTGTAATTTTTTTTTTCTAGATTTAATTGGGTTCATTTTGATTATTTATTAGATTTTTTAATTATGTTTTTAATTCTAGTGAGTTATTTATCAAAGGTTTATTAGCGTTACATGTGTTATTTGGATTTTCCTTTGTTTTTCATTGTGGCATTACCTGTTTGACAGTTAGTATAGAATGGGGATGCTTATGTTTAATTGCGAAATTATATACATGATCATTCATTTCAATTGTTTCAATAATTAGTTTTGGTATCTGCACTTATTGAAGCAATCACAGCTGTATGCTTTCCTCTATGTAACTTGTCTGCCATCTTGTGCACCTTCTTGCTTGCCCTCAACACCAGCGCGTACTCACGTTTGAAAATGCAACTCACATTGAGTTTTTTTCATTTTGTTTTATTGGTGGCCCTTTAGCAACTTTAGCACCACCTAAGAAGCAAATGAATTGGTATTGACTGTTTAGAGAAAGGGGTATGAAGAGGGCCTGGTGGCTATTGTGTAGGCAGAAAAAATTAGCAGCTGTCCGCAAGTACCTTCGTTTCGTTCACATGTGGTGTATGAGACCAGATCGTTTTGGATCATAGTCTTGCTAAGTAAACTGATAGGTACTGTGGATCTGAAAAAACATACAATGCGATTTCAAAAAGGCTAATAATGCCTGGTCGGTAAATCCAAGTGTGCCCTGCCCGTATTCCCTGTTCTGCTGATACCTTCATCTGGTGCAAGGTCCCCACTGAACTCTGGGCTGTAGAGGAGGGAGAATCAAAGCTGAAGAAGAAAATCACACTGGTTCCATTTGAACCTAAGTGACAACACTAACATTGGGCAATTGACATTATGCGCTGCTTTGGCAATGGAGTATTTCAGCACAGTTTCCTGGCTTTATTTGCCCCGGTTGATTCTTGTAGCACCTGGGCTGTTCCAAATCTTCCCGTCTGCCTCACTTTCTCCATCACTCATCTTCTCCTCTAGATCCAGCTCCAGCAGGTGCTTCTAAATATCCCTATACAGTCCTTGCAATCCCTGCTGATGCAGGTGTTGTTTCATGCACTGATGCTCTCTCAATTCAAGCCTTCCTGGCTCCCTGGGCTACTGGCATCTTTGCCTGGCCCTCAGCTGCAACACCTGGTCTACCTCTGTGTCTTTCTGGAACCAATACAGTTGTGGTTCCTCAGCCCTGCCATTGCTGAAATTCCTTCCAGTTGTGCTGGGTTAATTAGGGTATCAACACGTCTTGTTAATTGATGACCATGCACTAAAAGAGACACATTTTATGAAAAATATAATAATTCTTGCACTCCGTTCCAATGTTAGAAAAAAATACGATTAGCAATATATTCTTGGAACCGTGCAATACTTTGGTCTTTATAAAACAAAATACCTTTTCAACACTGTCCAACCATTTTCACATAATCTAGATAGTAGAAGATCTTGTTGCATCATGGATCACACTGCACTGACAAATGAAGAAAACATGTTAATAACTATACACAAAGCATCAAACCTTTCATTAAAACAAATAGTGTAGCTCTCCATGAAGGAAAGCCTTCTAGACAAATAGCAAATGAGCTGTTCTGCTTTGTAATGAGAGATCGCCAATGGACAAGCCCAGTTTTTCCAGAATCCTATCAGTAGTAGGGTGACTTTTCCTGCCCTTATTGCTTGTATATCTACTGAGATACCACGAATTCCGTAGTGACACCTGCAAAGTAATTAGCTTAAGAAATGTAGCCTTGATCAATGAAAGACAAATATTTTAAATAAGGAAAAAATCGAATATGCAAATTAGCACAAGGAAGTGACACAATCTATGCAGTTTGACATTATCAAATCAAACTGTATGCGTGCTTGATGAGAAGAGAAGAGCGCTGTTTCAATTTCTCCTGGAGAGGATGCAATACAATTACAAATTGAAAAACCTTGGCAATAATACTGCACGTTTTAAATTACTTTTGCTGTCTGATGTCACAATGGCAGATATTATAAAACTTCTTTGGTTGAGATTCTAATCCGAAAATGGGGTTGTAATTGTTTTTTCTAGATTTAATTGGGTTCATTTTGATTATTTATTTGATTTTTTAATTATGTTTTTAATTCTAGTGAGTTATTTATCCAAGGTTTATTAGCGTTAGAGGTGTTATTTGGATTTTCCATTGTTTTTCATTGTGGCATTACCTGTTTCACAATTAGTATATAATGGGGATGATTATGTTTAATTGCGAAATGATATACATGATCATTCATTTCAAATGTTTCAATAATTAGTTTTGGTATATGCACTTATTGAAGCAATCACAGCTGTATCCCTTCCTCTATGCAACTTGTCTGCCATATTGTGCACCTTCTGGCTTGCCCTCAACACCAGGAGGTACTCACGCTTGAAAATGCAACTCAGATTGAGTTTTTTTCATTTTGTTTCATTGGTGGCACTTTAACAACTTTAGCACCACCTAAGAAGCAAATTAATTGGTATTGACTGTTTAGAGAAAGGGGTGTGAAGAGGGCCTGGTGGCTATAGTGTAGGCAGAAAAAGTTAGCAGCTGTCTGCAAGAAGCTTCGTTTCGTTTACATGTGGTGTGTGAGACCACATCGTTTTGGATCATAGTCTTGCTAAGTAAACTGATAGGTACTGTGGATCTGAAAAAACATACAATGCGATTTCAAAAAGGCTAATAATGCCTGGTCGGTAAATCCAAGTGTGCCCTGCCCGTATTCCCTGTTCTGCTGATACCTGCATCTGGTGCAAGGTCCCCACTGAACTCTGGGCTGTAGAGGAGGGAGAATCAAAGCTGAAGAAGAAAATAACACTGGTTCCATTTGAACCTAAGTGACAACACTAACATTGGGCAATTGACATTATGCGCTGCTTTGGCAATGGAGTATTTCAGCACAGTTTCCTGGCTTTATTTGCCCCGGTTGATTCTTGTAGCACCTGGGCTGTTCCAAATCTTCCCGTCTGCCTCACTTTCTCCATCACTCATCTTCTCCTCTAGATCCAGTTCCAGCAGGTGCTTCTAAATATCCCTATACAGTCCTTGCAATCCCTGCTGATGCAGGTGTTGTTTCATGCACTGATGCTCTCTCAATTCAAGCCTTCCTGGCTACCTGGGCTACTGGCATCTTTGCCTGGCCCTCAGCTGCAACACCTGGTCTACCTCTGTGTCTTTCTGGAACCAATACAGTTGTGGTTCCTCAGCCCTGCCATTGCTGAAATTCCTTCCAGTTGTGCTGGGTTAATTAGGGTATCAACACGTCTTGTTAATTGATGACCATGCACTAAAAGAGACACATTTTATGAAAAATATAATAATTCTTGCACTCCGTTCCAATGTTAGAAAAAAATACGATTAGCAATATATTCTTGGAACCGTGCAATACTTTGGTCTTTATAAAAAAAAATACCTTTTCAACACTGTCCAACCATTTTCACATAATCTAGATAGTAGAAGATCTTGTTGCATCATGGATCACACTGCACTGACAAATGAAGAAAACATGTTAATAACTATACACAAAGCATCAAACCTTTCATTAAAACAAATAGTGTAGCTCTCCATGAAGGAAAGCCTTCTAGACAAATAGCAAATGAGCTGTTCTGCTTTGTAATGAGAGATCGCCAATGGACAAGCCCAGTTTTTCCAGAATCCTATCAGTAGTAGGGTGACTTTTCCTGCCCTTATTGCTTGTATATCTACTGAGATACCACGAATTCCGTAGTGACACCTGCAAAGTAATTAGCTTAAGAAATGTAGCCTTGATCAATGAAAGACAAATATTTTAAATAAGGAAAAAATCGAATATGCAAATTAGCACAAGGAAGTGACACAATCTATGCAGTTTGACATTATCAAATCAAACTGTATGCGTGCTTGATGAGAAGAGAAGAGCGCTGTTTCAATTTCTCCTGGAGAGGATGCAATACAATTACAATTTGAAAAACCTTGGCAATAATACTGCACGTTTTAAATTACTTTTGCTGTCTGATGTCACAATGGCAGATATTATAAAACTTCTTTGGTTGAGATTCTAATCCGAAAATGGGGTTGTAATTGTTTTTTCTAGATTTAATTGGGTTCATTTTGATTATTTATTTGATTTTTTAATTATGTTTTTAATTCTAGTGAGTTATTTATCCAAGGTTTATTAGCGTTAGAGGTGTTATTTGGATTTTCCTTTGTTTTTCATTGTGGCATTACCTGTTTCACAATTAGTATATAATGGGGATGATTATGTTTAATTGCGAAATGATATACATGATCATTCATTTCAAATGTTTCAATAATTAGTTTTGGTATATGCACTTATTGAAGCAATCACAGCTGTATCCCTTCCTCTATGCAACTTGTCTGACCATATTGTGCACCTTCTGGCTTTCCCTCAACACCAGGGGGTACTCACGCTTGAAAATGCAACTCAGATTGAGTTTTTTTCATTTTGTTTCATTGGTGGCACTTTAACAACTTTAGCACCACCTAAGAAGCAAATTAATTGGTATTGACTGTTTAGAGAAAGGGGTGTGAAGAGGGCCTGGTGGCTATAGTGTAGGCAGAAAAAATTAGCAGCTGTCTGCAAGAAGCTTCGTTTCGTTCACATGTGGTGTGTGAGACCACATCGTTTTGGATCATAGTCTTGCTAAGTAAACTGATAGGTACTGTGGATCTGAAAAAACATACAATGCGATTTCAAAAAGGCTAATAATGCCTGGTCGGTAAATCCAAGTGTGCCCTGCCCGTATTCCCTGTTCTGCTGATACCTGCATCTGGTGCAAGGTCCCCACTGAACTCTGGGCTGTAGAGGAGGGAGAATCAAAGCTGAAGAAGAAAATAACATTGGTTCCATTTGAACCTAAGTGACAACACTAACATTGGGCAATTGACATTATGCGCTGCTTTGGCAATGGAGTATTTCAGCACAGTTTCCTGGCTTTATTTGCCCCGGTTGATTCTTGTAGCACCTGGGCTGTTCCAAATCTTCCCGTCTGCCTCACTTTCTCCATCACTCATCTTCTCCTCTAGATCCAGTTCCAGCAGGTGCTTCTAAATATCCCTATACAGTCCTTGCAATCCCTGCTGATGCAGGTGTTGTTTCATGCACTGATGCTCTCTCAATTCAAGCCTTCCTGGCTCCCTGGGCTACTGGCATCTTTGCCTGGCCCTCAGCTGCAACACCTGGTCTACCTCTGTGTCTTTCTGGAACCAATACAGTTGTGGTTCCTCAGCCCTGCCATTGCTGAAATTCCTTCCAGTTGTGCTGGGTTAATTAGGGTATCAACACGTCTTGTTAATTGATGACCATGCACTAAAAGAGACACATTTTATGAAAAATATAATAATTCTTGCACTCCGTTCCAATGTTAGAAAAAAACACGATTAGCAATATATTCTTGGAACCGTGCAATACTTTGGTCTTTATAAAAAAAAATACCTTTTCAACACTGTCCAACCATTTTCACATAATCTAGATAGTAGAAGATCTTGTTGCATCATGGATCACACTGCACTGACAAATGAAGAAAACATGTTAATAACTATACACAAAGCATCAAACCTTTCATTAAAACAAATAGTGTAGCTCTCCATGAAGGAAAGCCTTCTAGACAAATAGCAAATGAGCTGTTCTGCTTTGTAATGAGAGATCGCCAATGGACAAGCCCAGTTTTTCCAGAATCCTATCAGTAGTAGGCTGACTTTTCCTGCCCTTATTGCTTGTATATCTACTGAGATACCACGCATTCCGTAGTGACACCTGCAAAGTAATTAGCTTAAGAAATGTAGCCTTAATCAATGAAAGACAAATATTTTAAATAAGGAAAAAATCGAATATGCAAATTAGCACAAGGAAGTGACAAATCTATGCAGTTTGACATTATCAAATCAAAATGTATGCTTGCTTGATGAGAAGAGAAGAGCGCTGTTTCAATTTCTCTTGGAGAGGATGCAATACAATTACAATTTGAAAAATCTTGGCAATAATACTGCACGTTTTAAATTACTTTTGCTGTCTGATGTCACAATGGCAGATGTTATAGAACTTCTTTGGTTGAGATTCTAATCCGAAAATGGGGTTGTAGTTTTTTTTTCTAGATTTAATTGGGTTCATTTTGATTATTTATTAAATTTTTTAATTATGTTTTTAATTCTAGTGAGTTATTTATCAAAGGTTTATTAGCGTTACATGTGTTATTTGAATTTTCCTTTGTTTTTCATTGTGGCATTACCTGTTTGACAGTTAGTATACAATGGGGATGATTATGTTTAATTGCAAAATGATATACATGATCATTCATTTCAAATGTTTCAATAATTTGTTTTGGTATCTGCACTTATTGAAGCAATCACAGCTGTATCCTTTCCTCTATGCAACTTGTCTGCCATCTTGTGCACCTTCTTGCTTGCCCTCAACACCAGCGGGTACTCGCGTTTGAAAATGCAACTCAGATTGAGTTTTTTTCATTTTGTTTCATTGGTGGCCCTTTAGCAACTTTAGCACCACCTAAGAAGCAAATGAATTGGTATTGACGGTTTAGAGAAAGGGGTGTGAAGAGGGCCTGGTGGCTATTGTGTAGGCAGAAAAAATTAGCATCTGTCCGCAAGAAGCTTCGTTTCGTTCACATGTGGTGTGTGAGACCACATCGTTTTGGATCATAGTCTTGCTAAGTAAACTGATAGGTACTGTGGATCTGAAAAAACATACAATGCGTTTTCAAAAAGGCTAATAATGCCTGGTCGGTAAATCCAAGGGTGCCATGCCCGTATTCCCTGTTCTGCTGATACCTGCATCTGGTGCAAGGTCCCCACTGAACTGTGGGCTGTAGAGGAGGGAGAATCAAAGCTGAAGAAGAAAATCACACTGGTTCCATTTGAACCTAAGTGACAACACTAACATTGGGCAATTGACATTATGCGCTGCTTTGGCAATGGAGTATTTCAGTACAGTTTCCTGGCTTTATTTGCCCCGGTTGATTCTTGTAGCACCTGGGCTGTTCCAAATCTTCCTGTCTCCCTCACTTTCTCCATCACTCATCTTCTCCTCTGGATCCAGTTCCAGCAGGGGCTTCTAAATATCCCTATACAGTCCTTGCAATCCCTGCTGATGCAGGTGTTGTTTCATGCACTGATGCTCTCTCAATTCAAGCCTTCCTGGCTCCCTGGGCTACTGGCATCTTTGCCTGGCCCTCAGCTGCAACACCTTGTCTACCTCTGTGTCTTTCTGGAACCAATAAAGTTGTGGTTCCATAGCCCTGCCATTGCTGAAATTCCTTCCAGTTGTACTGGGTTAATTAGGGTATCAAGAAGTCTTGTTCATTGATGGCCATGCACTAAAAGAGACACCTTTTATGAAAAATATAATAATTCTTGCACTTGGTTCCAATTTTGTAAAAAAATATCATTAGCAATATATTCTTGGAACTGTGCAATACTTTGGTCTTTATAAAAAAAATTGACCATTTCAACACTGTCCAACCATTTTCACAAAATCCAGATAGTAGATGAGGTCCTTGCATCATAGATCACACTGTACTGACAAATTAACAAAACATGTTAATAACTATATGCAAAGCATCAAACCTTTCATTAAAACAAATAGTGTAGCTCTCCATGAAGTAAAGCCTTCTAGACAAATAGCAAATGAGCTGTTCTGCTTGGTAATCAGACATTGCTAATGGACAAGCCCAGTTTTTCCAGAATCCTATCAGTAGTAGGCTGACTTTTCCTGCCCTTATTCCTTCTATATTTATTTAGATACCACGCATTCCGTAGTGACACCTGCAAAGTAATTTGCTTAAGAAATGTAGCCTTAATCAATGAAAGACAAATATTTTAAATAAGGAAAAAATCGAATATGCAAATTAGCACAAGGAAGTGACAAATCTATGCAGTTTGACATTATCAAATCAAAATGTATGCTTGCTTGATGAGAAGAGAAGAGCGCTGTTTCAATTTCTCTTGGAGAGGATGCAATACAATTACAATTTGAAAAATCTTGGCAATAATACTGCACGTTTTAAATTACTTTTGCTGTCTGATGTCACAATGGCAGATATTATAGAACTTCTTTGGTTGAGATTCTAATCTGAAAATGGGGTTGTAATTGTTTTTTCTAGATTTAATTGGGCTCATTTTGATTATTTATTTGATTTTTTAATTATGTTTTTAATTCTAGTGAGTTATTTATCCAAGGTTTATTAGCGTTAGAGGTGTTATTTGGATTTTCCTTTGTTTTTCATTGTGGCATTACCTGTTTCACAGTTAGTATATAATGGGGATGATTATGTTTAATTGTGAAATTATATACATGATCATTCATTTCAAATGTTTCAATAATTAGTTTTGGTATCTGCACTTGTTGAAGCAATCACAGCTGTATCCCTTCCTCTATGCAACTTGTCTGCCATATTGTGCACATTCTTGCTTGCCCTCAACACCAGGGGGTACTCACGCTTGAAAATGCAACTCAGATTGAGTTTTTTTCATTTTGTTTCATTGGTGGCACTTTAACAACTTTAGCACCACCTAAGAAGCAAATTAATTGGTATTGACTGTTTAGAGAAAGGGGTGTGAAGAGGGCCTGGTGGCTATAGTGTAGGCAGAAAAAATTAGCAGCTGTCTGCAAGAAGCTTCGTTTCGTTCACATGTGGTGTGTGAGACCACATCGTTTTGGATCATAGTCTTGCTAAGTAAACTGATAGGCACTGTGGATCTGAAAAAACATACAATGCGATTTCAAAAAGGCTAATAATGCCTGGTCGGTAAATCCAAGTGTGCACTGCCCGTATTCCCTGTTCTGCTGATACCTGCATCTGGTGCAAGGTCCCCACTGAACTCTGGGCTGTAGAGGAGGGAGAATCAAAGCTGAAGAAGAAAATCACACTGGTTCCATTTGAACCTAAGTGACAACACTAACATTGGGCAATTGACATTATGCGCTGCTTTGGCAATGGAGTATTTCAGCACAGTTTCCTGGCTTTATTTGCCCCGGTTGATTCTTGTAGCACCTGGGCTGTTCCAAATCTTCCCGTCTGCCTCACTTTCTCCATCACTCATCTTCTCCTCTAGATCCAGTTCCAGCAGGTGCTTCTAAATATCCCTATACAGTCCTTGCAATCCCTGCTGATGCAGGTGTTGTTTCATGCACTGATGCTCTCTCAATTCAAGCCTTCCTGGCTCCCTGGGCTACTGGCATCTTTGCCTGGCCCTCAGCTGCAACACCTGGTCTACCTCTGTGTCTTTCTGGAACCAATACAGTTGTGGTTCCTCAGCCCTGCCATTGCTGAAATTCCTTCCAGTTGTGCTGGGTTAATTAGGGTATCAACACGTCTTGTTAATTGATGACCATGCACTAAAAGAGACACATTTTATGAAAAATATAATAATTCTTGCACTCCGTTCCAATGTTAGAAAAAAATACAATTAGCAATATATTCTTGGAACCGTGCAATACTTTGGTCTTTATAAAAAAAAATACCTTTTCAACACTGTCCAACCAGTTTCACATAATCTAGATAGTAGAAGATCTTGATGCATCATGGATCACACTGCACTGACAAATGAAGAAAACATGTTAATAACTATACACAAAGCATCAAACCTTTCATTAAAACAAATAGTGTAGCTCTCCATGAAGGAAAGCCTTCTAGACAAATAGTAAATGAGCTGTTCTGCTTAGTAATCAGACATTGCTAATGGACAAGCCCAGTTTTTCCAGAATCCTATCAGTAGTAGGGTGACTTTTCATGCCCTTATTCCTTCTATATTTATTTAGATACCACGCATTCCGTAGTGACACCTGCAAAGTAATTTGCTTAAGAAATGTAGCCTTCATCAATGAAAGACAAATATTTTAAATAAGTAAAAAATTGAATATGCAAATTAGCACGAGTAAGTGACACAATCTATGCAGTTTAACATTATCAAATCAAACTGTATGGGTGCTTGATGAGAAGAGAAGAGCGCTGTTTCAATTTTTCCTGGAGAGGATGCAATACAATTACAATTTGAAAAATCTTGGCAATAATACTGCACGTTTTAAATTACTTTTGCTGTCTGATGTCACAATGGCAGATATTATAGAACTTCTTTGGTTGAGATTCTAATCCGAAAATGGGGTTGTAATTGTTTTTTCTAGATTTAATTGGGTTCATTTTGATTATTTATTTGATTTTTTAATTATGTTTTTAATTCTAGTGAGTTATTTATCCAAGGTTTATTAGCGTTAGAGGTGTTATTTGGATTTTCCTTTGTTTTTCATTGTGGCATTACCTGTTTCACAGTTAGTATATAATGGGGATGATTGTGTTTAATTTCGAAATGATATACATGATCATTCATTTCAAATGTTTCAATAATTAGTTTTGGTATATGCACTTATTGAAGCAATCACAGCTGTATCCCTTCCTCTATGCAACTTGTCTGCCATCTTGTGCACCTTCTGGCTTGCCCTCAACACCAGGGGGTACTGAGATTGAGTTTTTTTCATTTTCTTTCATTGGTGGCACTTTAACAACTTTAGCACCACCTAAGAAGCAAATGAATTGGTATTGACTGTTTAGAGAAAGGGGTGTGAAGAGGGCCTGGTGGCTATTGTGTAGGCAGAAAAAATTAACAGCTGTCTGCAAGAAGCTTCGCTTCGTTCACATGTGGTGTGTGAGACCACATCGTTTTGGATCATAGTCTTGCTAAGTAAACTGATAGGTACTGTGGATCTGAAAAAACATACATTGCGATTTCAAAAAGGCTAATAATGCCTGGTCGGTAAATCCAAGTGTGCCCTGCCCGTATTCCCTGTTCTGCTGATACCTGCATCTGGTGCAAGGTCCCCACTGAACTCTGGGCTTTAGAGGAGGGAGAATCAAAGCAGAAGAAGAAAATCACACTGGTTCCATTTGAACTTAGTGATAACACTAACATTGGGCAATTGACATTATGCACTGCTTTGGCAATGGAGTATTTCAGCACAGTTTCCTGGCTTTATTTGCCCCGGTTCATTCTTGTAGCACCTGGGCTGTTCCAAATCTTCCTGTCTCCCTCACTTTCTCCATCACTCATCTTCTCCTCTGGATCCAGTTCCAGCAGGTGCTTCTAAATATCCCTATACAGTCCTTGCAATCCCTGCTGATGCAGGTGTTGTTTCATGCACTGATGCTCTCTCAATTCAAGCCTTCCTGGCTCCCTGGGCTACTGGCATCTTTGCCTGGCCCTCAGCTGCAACACCTTGTCTACCTCTGTGTCTTTCTGGAACCAATAAAGTTGTGGTTCCATAGCCCTGCCATTGCTGAAATTCCTCCCAGTTGTACTGGGTTAATTAGGGTATCAAGAAGTCTTGTTCATTGATGGCCATGCACTAAAAGAGACACCTTTTATGTAAAATATAATAATTCTTGCACTTGGTTCCAATTTTGTAAAAAAATATCATTAGCAATATATTCTTGGAACTGTGCAATACTTTGGTCTTTATAAAAAAAATTGACCATTTCAACACTGTCCAACCATTTTCACATAATCCAGATAGTAGATGAGGTCCTTGCATCATAGATCACACTGTACTGACAAATTAACAAAACATGTTAATAACTATATGCAAAGCATCAAACCTTTCATTAAAACAAATAGTGTAGCTCTCCATGAAGGAAAGCCTTCTAGACAAATAGCAAATGAGCTGTTCTGCTTTGTAATGAGAGATTGCCAATGGACAAGCCCAGTTTTTCCAGAATCCTATCAGTAGTAGGGTGACTTTTCCTGCCCTTATTGCTTGTATATCTACTGAGATACAACGCATTCCGTAGAGTCACCTGCAAAGTAATTTGCTTAAGAAATGTAGCCTTAATCAATGAAAGACAAATATTTTAAATAAGTAAAAAATTGAATATGCAAATTAGCACAAGGAAGTGACACAATCTATGCAGTTTGACATTATCAAATTAAACTGTATGCGTGCTTGATGAGAAGAGAAGAGCGCTGTTTCAATTTCTTCTGGAGAGGATGCAATACAATTACAATTTGAAAATTCTTGGCAATAATACTGCACGTTTTAAATTACTTTTGCTGTCTGATGTCACAATGGAAGATATTATAAAACTTCTTTGGTTGAGATTCTAATCCGAAAATGGGGTTGTAATTGTTTTTTCTAGATTTAATTGGGTTCATTTTGATTATTTATTTGATTTTTTAATTATGTTTTTAATTCTAGTGAGTTATTTATCCAAGGTTTATTAGCGTTAGAGGTGTTATTTGGATTTTCCTTTGTTTTTCATTGTGGCATTACCTGTTTCACAGTTAGTATATAATGGGGATGATTATGTTTAATTGCGAAATGATATACATGATCATTCATTTCAAATGTTTCAATAATTAGTTTTGGTATATGCACTTATTGAAGCAATCACAGCTGTATCCTTTCCTCTATGCAACTTGTCTGCCATCTTGTGCACCTTCTTGCTTGCCCTCAACTCCAGCGGGTACTCACGTTTGAAAATGCAACTCAGATTGAGTTTTTTTTCATTTTGTTTCATTGGTGGCCCTTTAGCAACTTTAGCACCACCTAAGAAGCAAATGAATTGGTATTGACTGTTTAGAGAAAGGGGTGTGAAGAGGGCCTGGTGGCTATTGTGTAGGCAGAAAAAATTAGCAGCTGTCCGCAAGAAGCTTCGTTTCGTTCACATGTGGTGTGTGAGACCACATCGTTTTGGATCATAGTCTTGCTAAGTAAACTGATAGGTACTGTGGATCTGAAAAAACATACAATGCGTTTTCAAAAAGGCTAATAATGCCTGGTCGGTAAATCCAAGTGTGCCATGCCCGTATTCCCTGTTCTGCTGATACCTGCATCTGGTGCACGGTCCCCACTGAACTCTGGGCTGTAGAGGAGGGAGAATCAAAGCTGAAGAAGAAAATCACAATGGTTCCATTTGAACCTAAGTGACAACACTAACATTGGGCAATTGACATTATGCGCTGCTTTGGCAATGGAGTATTTCAGCACAGTTTCCTGGCTTTATTTGCCCCGGTTGATTCTTGTAGCACCTGGGCTGTTCCAAATCTTCCCGTCTCCCTCACTTTCTCCATCACTCATCTTCTCCTCTGGATCCAGTTCCAGCAGGTGCTTCTAAATATCCCTATACAGTCCTTGCAATCCCTGCTGATGCAGGTGTTGTTTCATGCACTGATGCTCTCTCAATTCAAGCCTTCCTGGCTCCCTGGGCTACTGGCATCTTTGCCTGGCCCTCAGCTGCAACATCTGGTCTACCTCTGTGTCTTTCTGGAACCAATACAGTTGTGGTTCCTCAGCCCTGCCATTGCTGAAATTCCTTCCAGTTGTGCTGGGTTAATTAGGGTATCAACACGTCTTGTTAATTGATGACCATGCACTAAAAGAGACACATTTTATGAAAAATATAATAATTCTTGCACTCCGTTCCAATGTTGGAAAAAAATACGATTAGCAATATATTCTTGGAACTGTGCAATACTTTGGTCTTTATAAAAAAAAATTACCTTTTCAACACTGTCCAACTATTTTCACATAATCTAGATAGTAGATGAGCTCCTTGCATCATGGATCACACTGTACTGCCAAATAAAGAAAACATGTTAATAACTATACACAAAGCATCAAACCTTTCATTAAAACAAATAGTGTAGCTCTCCATGAAGGAAAGCCTTCTAGACAAATAGCAAATGAGCTGTTCTGCTTGGTAATCAGACATTGCTAATGGAAAAGCCCAGTTTTTCCAGAATCCTATCAGTAGTAGGGTGACTTTTCGTGCCCTTATTCCTTCTATATTTATTTAGATACCACGCATTCCGTAGTGACACCTGCAAAGTAATTTGCTTAAGAAATGTAGCCTTAATCAATGAAAGACAAATATTTTAAATAAGTAAAAAATCGAATATGCAAATTAGCACAAGGAAGTGACAAATCTATGCAGTTTGACATTATCAAATCAAAATGTATGCGTGCTTGATGAGAAGAGAAGAGCGCTGTTTCAATTTCTCATGTAGAGGATGCACTACAATTACAATTTGAAAAATCTTGGCAATAATACTGCACGTTTTAAATTACTTTTGCTGTCTGATGTCACAATGGCAGATATTATAGAACTTCTTTGGTTGAGATTCTAATCCGAAAATGGGGTTGTAATTGTTTTTTCTAGATTTAATTGGGTTCATTTTGATTATTTTTTTGATTTTTTAATTATGTTTTTAATTCTAGTGGGTTATTTATCCAAGGTTTATTAGCGTTAGAGGTGTTATTTGGATTTTCCTTTGTTTTTCATTGTGGCATTACCTGTTTCACAGTTAGTATATAATGGGGATGATTATGTTTAATTGCGAAATGATATACATGATCATTCATTTCAAATGTTTCAATTATTAGTTTTGGTATATGCACTTATTGAAGCAATCACAGCTGTATCCCTTCCTCTATGCAACTTGTCTGCCATCTTGTGCACCTTCTGGCTTGCCCTCGACACCAGGGGGTACTCAGATTGAGTTTTTTTCATTTTGTTTCATTGGTGGCACTTTAACAACTTTAGCACCACCTAAGAAGCAAATGAATTGGTATTGACTGTTTAGAGAAAGGGGGTGTGAAGAGGGCCTGGTGGCTATTGTGTAGGCAGAAAAAATTGGCAGCTGTCTGCAAGAAGCTTCGCTTCGTTCACATGTGGTGTGTGAGACCACATCGTTTTGGATCATAGTCTTGCTAAGTAAACTGATAGGTACTGTGGATCTGAAAAAACATACATTGCGATTTCAAAAAGGCTAATAATGTCTGGTCGGTAAATCCAAGTGTGCCCTGCCCGTATTCCCTGTTCTGCTGATACCTGCATCTGGTGCAAGGTCCCCACTGAACTCTGGGCTTTAGAGGAGGGAGAATCAAAGCTGAAGAAGAAAATCACACTGGTTCCATTTGAACTAAGTGATAACACTAACATTGGGCAATTGACATTATGCACTGCTTTGGCAATGGAGTATTTCAGCACAGTTTCCTGGCTTTATTTGCCCCGGTTGATTCTTGTAGCACCTGGGCTGTTCCAAATCTTCCCGTCTCCCTCACTTTCTCCATCACTCATCTTCTCCTCTGGATCCAGTTCCAGCAGGTGCTTCTAAATATCCCTATACAGTCCTTGCAATCCCTGCTGATGCAGGTGTTGTTTCATGCACTGATGCTCTCTCAATTCAAGCCTTCCTGGCTCCCTGGGCAACTGGCATCTTTGCCTGGCCCTCAGCTGCAACACCTTGTCTACCTCTGTGTCTTTCTGGAACCAATAAAGTTGTGGTTCCATAGCCCTGCCATTGCTGAAATTCCTTCCAGTTGTACTGGGTTAATTAGGGTATCAAGAAGTCTTGTTCATTGATGGCCATGCACTAAAAGAGACACCTTTTATGAAAAATATAATAATTCTTGCACTTGGTTCCAATTTTGTAAAAAAATATGATTAGCAATGTATTCTTGGAACTGTGCAATACTTTGGTCTTTATAAAAATAAATTGACCATTTCAACACTGTCCAACCATTTTCACATAATCCAGATAGTAGATGAGCTCCTTGCATCATAGATCACACTGTAGTGACAAATTAACAAAACATGTTAATAACTATATGCAAAGCATCAAACCTTTCATTAAAACAAATAGTGTAGCTCTCCATGAAGGAAAGCCTTCTAGACAAATAGCAAATGAGCTGTTCTGCTTGGTAATCAGACATTGCTAATGGACAAGCCCAGTTTTTCCAGAATCCTATCAGTACTAGGCTGACTTTTCCAGCCCTTATTCCTTCTATATTTATTTAGATACCACGCATTCCTTAGTGACACCTGCAAAGTAATTTGCTTAAGAAATGTAGCCTTAATCAATGAAAGACAAATATTTTAAATAAGTAAAAAATTGAATATGCAAATTAGCACAAGGAAGTGACACAATCTATGCAGTTTGACATTATCAAATCAAACTGTATGCGTGCTTGATGAGAAGAGAAGAGTGCTGTTTCAATTTCTCCTGGAGAAGATGCAATACAATTACAATTTGAAAAATCTTGGCAATAATACTGCACGTTTTAAATTACTTTTGCTGTCTGATGTCACAATGGCAGATATTATAAAACTTATTTGGTTGAGATTCTAATCCGAAAATGGGGTTGTAATTGTTTTTTCTAGATTTAATTGGGTTCATTTTGATTATTTATTTGATTTTTTAATGATGTTTTTAATTCTAGTGAGTTATTTATCCAAGGTTTATTAGCGTTAGAGGTGTTATTTGGATTTTCCTTTGTTTTTTATTGTGGCATTACCTGTTTCACAGCACAGTTAGTATATAATGGGGATGATTATGTTTAATTGCGAAATGATATACATGATCATTCATTTCAAATGTTTCAATAATTAGTTTTGGTATATGCACTTATTGAAGCAATCACAGCTGTATCCCTTCCTCTATGCAACTTGTCTGCCATCTTGTGCACCTTCTGGCTTGCCCTCAACACCAGGGGGTACTCACGCTTGAAAATGCAACTCAGATTGAGTTTTTTTCATTTTGTTTCATTGGTGGCACTTTAACAACTTTAGCACCACCTAAGAAGCAAATTAATTGGTATTGACTGTTTAGAGAAAGGGGTGTGAAGAGGGCCTGGTGGCTATAGTGTAGGCAGAAAAAATTAGCAGCTGTCCGCAAGAAGCTTCGTTTCGTTCACATGTGGTGTGTGAGACCACATCGTTTTGGATCATAGTCTTGCTAAGTAAACTGATAGGTACTGTGGATCTGAAAAAACATACAATGTGATTTCAAAAAGGCTAATAATGCCTGGTCGGCAAATCCAAGTGTGCCCTGCCCGTATTCCCTGTTCTGCTGATACCTGCATCTGGTGCAAGGTCCCCACTGAACTCTGGGCTGTAGAGGAGGGAGAATCAAAGCTGAAGAAGAAAATCACACTGGTTCCATTTGAACTAAGTGATAACACTAACATTGGGCAATTGACATTATGCACTGCTTTGGCAATGGAGTATTTCAGCACAGTTTCCTGGCTTTATTTGCCCCGGTTGATTCTTGTAGCACCTGGGCTGTTCCAAATCTTCCCGTCTCCCTCACTTTCTCCATCACTCATCTTCTCCTCTGGATCCAGTTCCAGCAGGTGCTTCTAAATATCCCTATACAGTCCTTGCAATCCCTGCTGATGCAGGTGTTGTTTCATGCACTGATGCTCTCTCAATTCAAGCCTTCCTGGCTCCCTGGGCAACTGGCATCTTTGCCTGGCCCTCAGCTGCAACACCTTGTCTACCTCTGTGTCTTTCTGGAACCAATAAAGTTGTGGTTCCATAGCCCTGCCATTGCTGAAATTCCTTCCAGTTGTACTGGGTTAATTAGGGTATCAAGAAGTCTTGTTCATTGATGGCCATGCACTAAAAGAGACACCTTTTATGAAAAATATAATAATTCTTGCACTTGGTTCCAATTTTGTAAAAAAATATGATTAGCAATGTATTCTTGGAACTGTGCAATACTTTGGTCTTTATAAAAATAAATTGACCATTTCAACACTGTCCAACCATTTTCACATAATCCAGATAGTAGATGAGCTCCTTGCATCATAGATCACACTGTAGTGACAAATTAACAAAACATGTTAATAACTATATGCAAAGCATCAAACCTTTCATTAAAACAAATAGTGTAGCTCTCCATGAAGGAAAGCCTTCTAGACAAATAGCAAATGAGCTGTTCTGCTTGGTAATCAGACATTGCTAATGGACAAGCCCAGTTTTTCCAGAATCCTATCAGTACTAGGCTGACTTTTCCAGCCCTTATTCCTTCTATATTTATTTAGATACCACGCATTCCTTAGTGACACCTGCAAAGTAATTTGCTTAAGAAATGTAGCCTTAATCAATGAAAGACAAATATTTTAAATAAGTAAAAAATTGAATATGCAAATTAGCACAAGGAAGTGACACAATCTATGCAGTTTGACATTATCAAATCAAACTGTATGCGTGCTTGATGAGAAGAGAAGAGTGCTGTTTCAATTTCTCCTGGAGAGGATGCAATACAATTACAATTTGAAAAATCTTGGCAATAATACTGCACGTTTTAAATTACTTTTGCTGTCTGATGTCACAATGGCAGATATTATAAAACTTATTTGGTTGAGATTCTAATCCGAAAATGGGGTTGTAATTGTTTTTTCTAGATTTAATTGGGTTCATTTTGATTATTTATTTGATTTTTTAATTATGTTTTTAATTCTAGTGAGTTATTTATCCAAGGTTTATTAGCGTTAGAGGTGTTATTTGGATTTTCCTTTGTTTTTTATTGTGGCATTACCTGTTTCACAGCACAGTTAGTATATAATGGGGATGATTATGTTTAATTGCGAAATGATATACATGATCATTCATTTCAAATGTTTCAATAATTAGTTTTGGTATATGCACTTATTGAAGCAATCACAGCTGTATCCCTTCCTCTATGCAACTTGTCTGCCATCTTGTGCACCTTCTGGCTTGCCCTCAACACCAGGGGGTACTCACGCTTGAAAATGCAACTCAGATTGAGTTTTTTTCATTTTGTTTCATTGGTGGCACTTTAACAACTTTAGCACCACCTAAGAAGCAAATTAATTGGTATTGACTGTTTAGAGAAAGGGGTGTGAAGAGGGCCTGGTGGCTATAGTGTAGGCAGAAAAAATTAGCAGCTGTCCGCAAGAAGCTTCGTTTCGTTCACATGTGGTGTGTGAGACCACATCGTTTTGGATCATAGTCTTGCTAAGTAAACTGATAGGTACTGTGGATCTGAAAAAACATACAATGTGATTTCAAAAAGGCTAATAATGCCTGGTCGGTAAATCCAAGTGTGCCCTGCCCGTATTCCCTGTTCTGCTGATACCTGCATCTGGTGCAAGGTCCCCACTGAACTCTGGGCTGTAGAGGAGGGAGAATCAAAGCTGAAGAAGAAAATCACACTGGTTCCATTTGAACCTAAGTGACAACACTAACATTGGGCAATTGACATTATGCGCTGCTTTGGCAATGGAGTATTTCAGCACAGTTTCCTGGCTTTATTTACCCCGGTTGATTCTTGTAGCACCTGGGCTGTTCCAAATCTTCCCGTCTGCCTCACTTTCTCCATCACTCATCTTCTCCTCTAGATCCAGTTCCAGCAGGTGCTTCTAAATATCCCTATACAGTCCTTGCAATCCCTGCTGATGCAGGTGTTGTTTCATGCACTGATGCTCTCTCAATTCAAGCCTTCCTGGCTCCCTGGGCTACTGGCATCTTTGCCTGGCCCTCAGCTGCAACACCTGGTCTACCTCTGTGTCTTTCTGGAACCAATACAGTTGTGGTTCCTCAGCCCTGCCATTGCTGAAATTCCTTCCAGTTGTGCTGGGTTAATTAGGGTATCAACACGTCTTGTTAATTGATGACCATGCACTAAAAGAGACACATTTTATGAAAAATATAATAATTCTTGCACTCCGTTCCAATGTTAGAAAAAAATACGATTAGCAATATATTCTTGGAACCGTGCAATACTTTGGTCTTTATAAAAAAAAAATACCTTTTCAACACTGTCCAACCATTTTCACATAATCTAGATAGTAGAAGATCTTGTTGCATCATGGATCACACTGTACTGACAAATGAAGAAAACATGTTAATAACTATACACAAAGCATCAAACCTTTCATTAAAACAAATAGTGTAGCTCTCCATGAAGGAAAGCCTTCTAGACAAATAGCAAATGAGCTGTTCTGCTTTGTAATGAGAGATCGCCAATGGACAAGCCCAGTTTTTCCAGAATCCTATCAGTAGTAGGGTGACTTTTCCTGCCCTTATTGCTTGTATATCTACTGAGATACCACGCATTCCGTAGTGACACCTGCAAAGTAATTTGCTTAAGAAATGTAGCCTTAATCAATGAAAGACAAATATTTTAAATAAGTAAAAAATTGTATATGCAAATTAGCACAAGGAAGTGACACAATCTATGCAGTTTGACATTATCAAATCAAACTGTATGCGTGCTTGATGAGAAGAGAAGAGCGCTGTTTCAATTTCTCCTGGAGAGGATGCAATACAATTACAATTTGAAAAATCTTGGCAATAATACTGCACGTTTTAAATTACTTTTGCTGTCTGATGTCACAATGGCAGATATTATAGAACTTCTTTGGTTGAGATTCTAATCCGAAAATGGGGTTGTAATTGTTTTTTCTAGATTTAATTGGGTTCATTTTGATTATTTATTTGATTTTTTAATTATGTTTTTAATTCTAGTGAGTTATTTATCCAAGGTTTATTAGCGTTAGAGGTGTTATTTGGATTTTCCTTTGTTTTTCATTGTGCCATTACCTGTTTCACAGTTAGTATATAATGGGGATGATTATGTTTAATTGCGAAATGATATACATGATCATTCATTTCAAATGTTTCAATAATTAGTTTTGGTATATGCACTTATTGAAGCAATCACAGCTGTTTCCCTTCCTCTATGCAACTTGTCTGCCATCTTGTGCACCTTCTGGCTTGCCCTCAACACCAGGGGGTACTCAGATTGAGTTTTTTTCATTTTGTTTCACTGGTGGCACTTTAACAACTTTAGCACCACCTAAGAAGCAAATGAATTGGTATTGACTGTTTAGAGAAAGGGGTGTGAAGAGGGCCTGGTGGCTATTGTGTAGGCAGAAAAAATTAGCAGCTGTCTGCAAGAAGCTTCACTTCGTTCACATGTGGTGTGTGAGACCACATTGTTTTGGATCATAGTCTTGCTAAGTAAACTGATAGGTGCTGTGGATCTGAAAAAACATACATTGCGATTTCAAAAAGGCTAATAATGCCTGGTCGGTAAATCCAAGTGTGCCCTGCCCGTATTCCCTGTTCTGCTGATACCTGCATCTGGTGCAAGGTCCCCACTGAACTCTGGGCTTTAGAGGAGGGAGAATCAAAGCTGAAGAAGAAAATCACACTGGTTCCATTTGAACCAAGTGATAACACTAACATTGGCAATTGACATTATGCACTGCTTTGGCAATGGAGTATTTCAGCACAGTTTCCTGGCTTTATTTGCCGCGGTTGATTCTTGTAGCACCTGGGCTGTTCCAAATCTTCCCGTCTCCCTCACTTTCTCCATCACTCATCTTCTCCTCTGGATCCAGTTCCAGCAGGTGCTTCTAAATATCCTTATACAGTCCTTGCAATCCCTGCTGATGCAGGTGTTGTTTCATGCACTGATGCTCTCTCAATTCAAGCCTTCCTGGCTCCCTGGGCTACTGGCATCTTTGCCTGGCCCTCAGGTGCAACACCTTGTCTACCTCTTTGTCTTTCTGGAACCAATAAAGTTGTGGTTCCATAGCCCTGCCATTGCTGAAATTCCTTCCAGTTGTACTGGGTTAATTAGGGTATCAAGAAGTCTTGTTCATTGATGGCCATGCACTAAAAGAGACACCTTTTATGAAAAATATAATAATTCTTGCACTTGGTTCCAATTTTGTAAAAAAATAGGATTAGCAATATATTCTTGGAACTGTGCAATACTTTGGTCTTTGTAAAAATAAATTGACCATTTCAACACTGTCCAACCATTTTCACATAATCCAGATAGTAGATGAGCTCCTTGCATCATAGATCACACTGTAGTGACAAATTAACAATACATGTTAATAACTATATGCAAAGCATCAAACCTTTCATTAAAACAAATAGTGTAGCTCTCCATGAAGGAAAGCCTTCTAGACAAATAGCAAATGAGCTGTTCTGCTTGGTAATCAGACATTGCTAATGGACAAGCCCAGTTTTTCCAGAAATCTATCAGTAGTAGGCTGACTTTTCCAGCCCTTATTCCTTCTATATTTATTTAGATACCACGAATTCCTTAGTGACACCTGCAAAGTAATTTGCTTAAGAAATGTAGCCTTAATCAATGAAAGACAAATATTTTAAATAAGTAAAAAATTGAATATGCAAATTAGCACAAGGAAGTGACACAATCTATGCAGTTTGACATTATCAAATCAAACTGTATGCGTGCTTGATGAGAAGAGAAGAGTGCTGTTTCAATTTCTCCTGGAGAGGATGCAATACAATTACAATTTGAAAAATCTTGGCAATAATACTGCACGTTTTAAATTACTTTTGCTGTCTGATGTCACAATGGCAGATATTATAAAACTTATTTGGTTGAGATTCTTATCCGAAAATGGGGTTGTAATTGTTTTTTCTAGATTTAATTGGGTTCATTTTGATTATTTATTTGATTTTTTAATTATGTTTTTAATTCTAGTGAGTTATTTATCCAAGGTTTATTAGCGTTAGAGGTGTTATTTGGATTTTCCTTTGTTTTTCATTGTGGCATTACCTGTTTCACAGTTAGTATATAATGGGGATGATTATGTTTAATTGCGAAATGATATACATGATCATTCATTTCAAATGTTTCAATAATTAGTTTTGGTATGTGCACTTATTGAAGCAATCACAGCTGTATCCCTTCCTCTATGCAACTTGTCTGCCATCTTGTGCACCTTCTGGCTTGCCCTCAACACCAGGGGGTACTCACGCTTGAAAATGCAACTCAGATTGAGTTTTTTTCATTTTGTTTCATTGGTGGCACTTTAACAACTTTAGCACCACCTAAGAAGCAAATTAATTGGTATTGACTGTTTAGAGAAAGGGGTGTGAAGAGGGCCTGGTGGCTATAGTGTAGGCAGAAAAAATTAGCAGCTGTCCGCAAGAAGCTTCGTTTCGTTCACATGTGGTGTGTGAGACCACATCGTTTTGGATCATAGTCTTGCTAAGTAAACTGATAGGTACTGTGGATCTGAAAAAACATACAATGCGATTTCAAAAAGGCTAATAATGCCTGGTCGGTAAATCCAAGTGTGCCCTGCCCGTATTCCCTGTTCTGCTGATACCTGCATCTGGTGCAAGGTCCCCACTGAACTCTGGGCTTTAGAGGAGGGAGAATCAAAGCTGAAGAAGAAAATCACACTGGTTCCATTTGAACTAAGTGATAACACTAACATTGGCAATTGACATTATGCACTGCTTTGGCAATGGAGTATTTCAGCACAGTTTCCTGGCTTTATTTGCCCCGGTTCATTCTTGTAGCACCTGGGCTGTTCCAAATCTTCCCGTCTCCCTCACTTTCTCCATCACTCATCTTCTCCTCTGGATCCAGTTCCAGCAGGTGCTTCTAAATATCCCTATACAGTCCTTGCAATCCCTGCTGATGCAGGTGTTGTTTCATGCACTGATGCTCTCAATTCAAGCCTTCCTGGCTCCCTGGGCTACTGGCATCTTTGCCTGGCCCTCAGGTGCAACACCTTGTCTACCTCTGTGTCTTTCTGGAACCAATAAAGTTGTGGTTCCTCAGCCCTGCCATTGCTGAAATTCCTTCCAGTTGTACTGGGTTAATTAGGGTATCAAGAAGTCTTGTTCATTGATGGCCATGCACTAAAAGAGACACCTTTTATGAAAAATATAATAATTCTTGCACTTGGTTCCAATTTTGTAAAAAAATAGGATTAGCAATATATTCTTGGAACTGTGCAATACTTTGGTCTTTGTAAAAATAAATTGACCATTTCAACACTGTCCAACCATTTTCACATAATCCAGATAGTAGATGAGCTCCTTGCATCATAGATCACACTGTAGTGACAAATTAAAAAAACATGTTAATAACTATATGCAAAGCATCAAACCTTTCATTAAAACAAATAGTGTAGCTCTCCATGAAGGAAAGCCTTCTAGACAAATAGCAAATGAGCTGTTCTGCTTGGTAATCAGACATTGCTAATGGACAAGCCCAGTTTTTCCAGAATCCTATCAGTATTAGGGTGACTTTTCCTGCCCTTATTCCTTCTATATTTATTTAGATACCACGCATTCCTTAGTGACACCTGCAAAGTAATTTGCTTAAGAAATGTAGCCTTAATCAATGAAAGACAAATATTTTAAATAAGTAAAAAATTGAATATGCAAATTAGCACAAGGAAGTGACACAATCTATGCAGTTTGACATTATCAAATCAAACTGTATGCGTGCTTGATGAGAAGAGAAGAGTGCTGTTTCAATTTCTCCTGGAGAGGATGCAATACAATTACAATTTGAAAAATCTTGGCAATAATACTGCACGTTTTAAATTACTTTTGCTGTCTGATGTCACAATGGCAGATATTATAAAACTTATTTGGTTGAGATTCTAATCCGAAAATGGGGTTGTAATTGTTTTTTCTAGATTTAATTGGGTTCATTTTGATTATTTATTTGATTTTTTAATTATGTTTTTAATTCTAGTGAGTTATTTATCCAAGGTTTATTAGCGTTAGAGGTGTTATTTGGATTTTCCTTTGTTTTTCATTGTGGCATTACCTGTTTCACAGTTAGTATATAATGGGGATGATTATGTTTAATTGCGAAATGATATACATGATCATTCATTTCAAATGTTTCAATAATTAGTTTTGGTATATGCACTTATTGAAGCAATCACAGCTGTATCCCTTCCTCTATGCAACTTGTCTGCCATCTTGTGCACCTTCTGGCTTGCCCTCAACACCAGGGGGTACTCACGCTTGAAAATGCAACTCATATTGAGTTTTTTTCATTTTGTTTCATTGGTGGCACTTTAACAACTTTAGCACCACCTAAGAAGCAAATTAATTGGTATTGACTGTTTAGAGAAAGGGGTGTGAAGAGGGCCTGGTGGCTATAGTGTAGGCAGAAAAAATTAGCAGCTGTCCGCAAGAAGCTTCGTTTCGTTCACATGTGGTGTGTGAGACCACATCGTTTTGGATCATAATCTTGCTAAGTAAACTGATAGGTACTGTGGATCTGAAAAAACATACAATGCGATTTCAAAAAGGCTAATAATGCCTGGTTGGTAAATCCAAGTGTGGCCTGCCCGTATTCCCTGTTCTGCTGATACCTGCATCTGGTGCAAGGTCCCCACTGAACTCTGGGCTATAGAGGAGGGAGAATCAAAGCTGAAGAAGAAAATCACACTGGTTCCATTTGAACCTAAGTGACAACACTAACATTGGGCAATTGACATTATGCGCTGCTTTGGCAATGGAGTATTTCAGCACAGTTTCCTGGCTTTATTTGCCCCGGTTGATTCTTGTAGCACCTGGGCTGTTCCAAATCTTCCCGTCTCCCTCACTTTCTCCAGCACTCATCTTCTCCTCTGGATCCAGTTCCAGCAGGTGCTTCTAAATATCCCTATACAGTCCTTGCAATCCCTGCTGATGCAGGTGTTGTTTCATGCACTGATGCTCTCTCAATTCAAGCCTTCCTGGCTCCCTGGGCTACTGGCATCTTTGCCTGGCCCTCAGCTGCAACACCTTGTCTACCTCTGTTTCTTTCTGGAACCAATAAAGTTGTGGTTCCATAGCCCTGCCATTGCTGAAATTCCTTCCAGTTGTACTGGGTTAATTAGGGTATCAAGAAGTCTTGTTCATTGATGGCCATGCACTAAAAGAGACACCTTTTATGAAAAATATAATAATTCTTGCACTTGGTTCCAATTTTGTAAAAAAAATATGATTAGCAATATATTCTTGGAACTGTGCAATACTTTGGTCTTTATAAAAAAAAAATGACCATTTCAACATGTCCAAGCATTTTCACATAATCCAGATAGTAGATGAGCTCCTTGCATCATAGATCACACTGTACTGACAAAATAACAAAACATGTTAATAACTATATGCAAAGCATCAAACCTTTCATTAAAACAAATAGTGTAGCTCTCCATGAAGGAAAGCCTTCTAGACAAATAGCAAATGAGCTGTTCTGCTTGGTAATCAGACATTGCTAATGGACAAGCCCAGTTTTTCCAGAATCCTATCAGTAGTAGGGTGACTTTTCCTGCCCTTATTCCTTCTATATTTATTTAGATACCACGCATTCTGTAGTGACACCTGCAAAGTAATTTGCTTAAGAAATGTAGCCTTAATCAATGAAAGACAAATATTTTAAATAAGTAAAAAATTGAATATGCAAATTAGCACAAGGAAGTGACACAATCTATGCAGTTTGACATTATCAAATCAAACTGTATGCGTGCTTGATGAGAAGAGAAGAGCGCTGTTTCAATTTCTCCTGGAGAGGATGCAATACAATTACAATTTGAAAAACCTTGGCAATGATACTGCACGTTTTGAATTACATTTGCTGTCTGATGTCACAATGGCAGATATTATAGAACTTCTTTGGTTGAGATTCTAATCCGAAAATGGGGTTGTAATTGTTTTTTCTAGATTTAATTGGGTTCATTTTGATTATTTATTTGATTTTTTAATTATGTTTTTAATTCTAGTTAGTTATTTATCCAAGGTTTATTAGCGTTAGAGGTGTTATTTGGATTTTCCTTTGTTTTTCATTGTGGCATTACTTGTTTCACAGTTAGTATATAATGGGGATGATTATGTTTAATTGCGAAATGATATACATGATCATTCATTGCAAATGTTTCAATAATTAGTTTTGGTATATGCACTTATTGAAGCAATCACAGCTGTATCCCTTCCTCTATGCAACTTGTCTGCCATCTTGTGCACCTTCTGGCTTGCCCTCAACACCAGGGGGTACTCACGCTTGAAAATGCAACTCAGATTGAGTTTTTTTCATTTTGTTTCATTGGTGGCACTTTAACAACTTTAGCACCACCTAAGAAGCAAATTAATTGGTATTGACTGTTTAGAGAAAGGGGTGTGAAGAGGGCCTGGTGGCTATAGTGTAGGCAGAAAAAATTAGCAGCTGTCCGCAAGAAGCTTCGTTTCGTTCACATGTGGTGTGTGAGACCACATCGTTTTGGATCATAGTCTTGCTAAGTAAACTGATAGGTACTGTGGATCTGAAAAAACATACAATGCGATTTCAAAAAGGCTAATAATTCCTGGTCGGTAAATCCAAGTGTCCCCTGCCCGTATTCCCTGTTCTGCTGATAACTGCATCTGGTGCAAGGTCCCCACTGAACTCTGGGCTGTAGAGGAGGGAGAATCAAAGCTGAAGAAGAAAATCACACTGGTTCCATTTGAACCTAAGTGACAACACTAACATTGGGCAATTGACATTATGCACTGCTTTGGCAATGGAGTATTTCAGCACAGTTTCCTGGCTTTATTTGCCCCGGTTGATTCTTGTAGCACCTGGGCTGTTCCAAATCTTCCCGTCTGCCTCACTTTCTCCATCACTCATCTTCTCCTCTGGATCCAGTTCTAGCAGGTGCTTCTAAATATCCCTATACAGTCTTTGCAATCCCTGCTGATGCAGGTGTTGTTTCATGTACTGATGCTCTCTCAATTCAAGCCTTCCTGGCTCCCTAGGCTACTGGCATCTTTGCCTGGCCCTCAGCTGCAACACCTTGTCTACCTCTGTGACTTTCTGGAACCAATAAAGTTGTGGTTCCATAGCCCTGCCATTGCTGAAATACCTTCAAGTTGTACTGGGTTAATTAGGGTATCAAGAAGTCTTGTTCATTGATGGCCATGCACTAAAAGAGACACCTTTTATGAAAAATATAATAATTCTTGCACTTGGTTCCAATTTTGTAAAAAAATATGATTAGCAATATATTCTTGGAACTGTGCAATACTTTGGTCTTTATAAAAAAAAAATTGACCATTTCAACACTGTCCAACCATTTTCACATAATCCAGATAGTAGATGAGCTCCTTGCATCATAGATCACACTGTACTGACAAATTAACAAAACATGTTAATAACTATATGCAAAGCATCAAACCTTTCATTAAAACAAATAGTGTAGCTCTCCATAAAGGAAAGCCTTCTAGACAAATAGCAAATGAGCTGTTCTGCTTGGTAATCAGACATTGCTAATGGACAAGCCCAGTTTTTCCAGAATCCTATCAGTAGTAGGGTGACTTTTCCTGCCCTTATTCCTTCTATATTTATTTAGATACCACGCATTCCGGAGTGACACCTGCAAAGTAATTTGCTTAAGAAATGTAGCCTTAATCAATGAAAGACAAATATTTTAAATAAGTAAAAAATTGAATATGCAAATTAGCACAAGGAAGTGACACAATCTATGCAGTTTGACATTATCAAATCAAACTGTATGCGTGCTTGCTGAGAAGAGAAGAGCGCTGTTTCAATTTCTCCTGGAGAGGATGCAATACAATTACAATTTGAAAAATCTTGGCAATAATACTGCACGTTTTAAATTACTTTTGCTGTCTGATGTCACAATGGCAGATATTATGGAACTTCTTTGGTTGAGATTCTAATCCGAAAATGGGGTTGTAATTGTTTTTTCTAGATTTAATTGGGTTCATTTTGATTATTTATTTGATTTTTTAATTATGTTTTTAATTCTAGTGAGTTATTTTTCCAAGGTTTATTAGCGTTAGAGGTCTTATTTGGATTTTCCTTTGTTTTTCATTGTGCCATTACCTGTTTCACAGTTAGTATATAATGGGGATGATTATGTTTAATTGCGAAATGATATACATGATCATTCATTTCAAATGTTTCGATAATTAGTTTTGGTATATGCACTTATTGAAGCAATCACAGCTGTATCCCTTCCTCTATGCAACTTGTCTGCCATCTTGTGCACCTTCTGGCTTGCCCTCAACACCAGGGGGTACTCAGATTGAGTTTTTTTCATTTTGTTTCACTGGTGGCACTTTAACAACTTTAGCACCACCTAAGAAGCAAATGAATTGGTATTGACTGTTTAGAGAAAGGGGTGTGAAGAGGGCCTGGTGGCTATTGTGTAGGCAGAAAAAATTAGCAGCTGTCTGCAAGAAGCTTCACTTCGTTCACATGTGGTGTGTGAGACCACATCGTTTTGGATCATAGTCTTGCTAAGTAAACTGATAGGTGCTGTGGATCTGAAAAAACATACATTGCGATTTCAAAAAGGCTAATAATGCCTGGTCGGTAAATCCAAGTGTGCCCTGCCCGTATTCCCTGTTCTGCTGATACCTGCATCTGGTGCAAGGTCCCCACTGAACTCTGGGCTGTAGAGGAGGGAGAATCAAAGCTGAAGAAGAAAATCACACTGGTTCCATTTGAACCTAAGTGACAACACTAACATTGGGCAATTGACATTATGCGCTGCTTTGGCAATGGAGTATTTCAGCACAGTTTCCTGGCTTTATTTGCCCCGGTTGATTCTTGTAGCACCTGGGCTGTTCCAAATCTTCCCGTCTCCCTCACTTTCTCCAGCACTCATCTTCTCCTCTGGATCCAGTTCCAGCAGGTGCTTCTAAATATCCCTATACAGTCCTTGCAATCCCTGCTGATGCAGGTGTTGTTTCATGCACTGATGCTCTCTCAATTCAAGCCTTCCTGGCTCCCTGGGCTACTGGCATCTTTGCCTGGCCCTCAGCTGCAACACCTTGTCTACCTCTGTGTCTTTCTGGAACCAATAAAGTTGTGGTTCCATAGCCCTGCCATTGCTGAAATTCCTTCCAGTTGTACTGGGTTAATTAGGGTATCAAGAAGTCTTGTTCATTGATGGCCATGCACTAAAAGAGACACCTTTTATGAAAAATATAATAATTCTTGCACTTGGTTCCAATTTTGTAAAAAAAATATGATTAGCAATATATTCTTGGAACTGTGCAATACTTTGGTCTTTATAAAAAAAAATGACCATTTCAACACTGTCCAAGCATTTTCACATAATCCAGATAGTAGATGAGCTCCTTGCATCATAGATCACACTGTACTGACAAAATAACAAAACATGTTAATAACTATATGCAAAGCATCAAACCTTTCATTAAAACAAATAGTGTAGCTCTCCATGAAGGAAAGCCTTCTAGACAAATATCAAATGAGCTGTTCTGCTTGGTAATCAGACATTGCTAATGGACAAGCCCAGTTTTTCCAGAATCCTATCAGTAGTAGGGTGACTTTTCCTGCCCTTATTCCTTCTATATTTATTTAGATACCACGCATTCCGTAGTGACACCTGCAAAGTAATTTGCTTAAGAAATGTAGCCTTAATCAATGAAAGACAAATATTTTAAATAAGTAAAAAATTGAATATGCAAATTAGCACAAGGAAGTGACACAATCTATGCAGTTTGACATTATCAAATCAAACTGTATGCGTGCTTGATGAGAAGAGAAGAGCGCTGTTTCAATTTCTCCTGGAGAGGATGCAATACAATTACAATTTGAAAAACCTTGGCAATGATACTGCACGTTTTAAATTACTTTTGCTGTCTGATGTCACAATGGCAGATATTATAGAACTTCTTTGGTTGAGATTCTAATCCGAAAATGGGGTTGTAATTGTTTTTTCTAGATTTAATTGGGTTCATTTTGATTATTTATTTGATTTTTTAATTATGTTTTTAATTCTAGTGAGTTATTTATCCAAAGTTTATTAGCGTTAGGGGTGTTATTTGGATTTTTTTTTGTTTTTCATTGTGGCATTACCCGTTTCACAGTTAGTATATAATGGGGATGATTATGTTTAATTGCGAAATGATATACATGATCATTCATTTCAAATGTTTCAATAATTTGTTTTGGTATATGCACTTATTGAAGCAATCACAGCTGTAGCCCTTCCTCTATGCAACTTGTCTGCCATCTTGTGCACCTTCTGGCTTGCCCTCAACACCAGCGGGTACTCACGCTTGAAAATGCAACTCAGATTGAGTTTTTTTTATTTTGTTTCATTGGTGGCACTTTAACAACTTTAGCACAACCTAAGAAGCAAATTAATTGGTATTGACTGTTTAGAGAAAGGGGTGTGAAGAGGGCCTGGTGGCTATAGTGTAGGCAGAAAAAATTAGCAGCTGTCCGCAAGAAACTTGGTTTCGTTCACATGTGGTGTGTGAGACCACATCGTTTTGGATGATAGTCTTGCTAAGTAAACTGATAGGTACTGTGGATCTGAAAAAACATACAATGCGATTTCAAAAAGGCTAATAATGCCTGGTCGGTAAATCCAAGTGTGCCCTGCCCATATTCCCTTTTCTGCTGATACCTGCATCTGGTGCAAGGTCCCCACTGAACTCTGGGCTGTAGAGGAGGTAGAATCAAAGCTGAAGAAGAAAATCACACTGGTTCCATTTGAACCTAAGTGACAACACTAACATTGGGCAATTGACATTATGCGCTGCTTTGGCAATGGAGTATTTCAGCACAGTTTCCTGGCTTTATTTGACCCGGTTGATTCTTGTAGCACCAGGCTGTTCCAAATCTTCCTGTCTCCCTCACTTTCTCCATCACTCATCTTCTCCTCTGGATCCAGTTCCAGCAGGTTCTTCTAAATATCCCTATACAGTCCTTGCAATCCCTGCTGATGCAGGTGTTGTTTCATGCACTGATGATCTCTCAATTCAAGCCTTCCTGGCTCACCGGGCTACTGGCATCTTTGCCTGGCCCTCAGCTGCAACACCTGGTCTACCTCTGTGTCTTTCTGTAACCAATAAAGTTGTGGTTCCTCAGCCCTGCCATTGCTGAAATTCCTTCCAGTTGTGCTGGGTTAATTAGGGTATCAACACGTCTTGTTAATTGAGGACCATGTACTAAAAGAGACACATTTTATGAAAAATATAATAATTCTTGCACTCCGTTCCAATGTTGAAAAATAATACTATTAGCAATATATTCTTGGAACTGTGCAATACTTTGGTCTTTATAAAAAAAAAATACCTTTTCAACACTGTCCAACCATTTGCACATAATCTAGATAGTAGAAGATCTCTTTGCATCATAGATCACACTGTACTGACAAATGAAGAAAACATGTTAATAACTATACACAAAGCATCTAACCTTTCATTAAAACAAATAGTGTAGCTCTCCATGAAGGTAGCCTTCTAGACAAATAGCAAATGAGCTGTTCTGCTTTGTAATGAGAGATCGCCAATGGACAAGCCCAGTTTTTCCAGAATCCTATCAGTAGTAGGGTGACTTTTCCTGCCCTTATTGCTTGTATATCTACTGAGATACCACACATTCCGTAGTGACACCTGCAATGTAATTGCTTAAGAAATGTAGCCTTAATCAATGAACGACAAATATTTTAAATAAGTAAAAAATCAAATATGCAAATTAGCACAAGGAAGTGACACATCTATGCAGTTTGGCATTATCAAATCAAAATGTATGCTTGCTTGATGAGAAGAGAAGAGCGCTGTTTCAATTTCTCTTGGAGAGGATGCAATACAATTACAATTTGAAAAATCTTGGCAATAATACTGCACGTTTTAAATTACTTTTGCTGTCTGATGTCACAATGGCAGATGTTATAGAACTTATTTGGTTGAGATTCTAGTCCGAAAATGGGGTTGTAATTTTTTTTCTAGATTTAATTGGGTTCATTTTGATTATTTATTAGATTTTTTAATTATGTTTTTAATTCTAGTGAGTTATTTATCAAAGGTTTATTAGCGTTACATGTGTTATTTGGATTTTCCTTTCTTTTTCATTGTGGCATTACCTGTTTGACAGTTAGTATATAATGGGGATGATTATGTTCAATTGCGAAATGATATACATGATCATTCATTTCAAATGTTTCAATAATTAGTTTTGGTATCTGCACTTATTGAAGCAATCACAGCTGTATCCTTTCCTCTATGCAACTTGTCTGCCATCTTGTGCACCTTCTTGCTTGCCCTCAACACCAGCTGGTACTCACGTTTGAAAATGCAACTCAGATTGAGTTTTTTTCATTTTGTTTCATTGGTGGCCCTTTAGCAACTTTAGCACCACCTAAGAAGCAAATGAATTGGTATTGACTGTTTAGAGAAAGGGGTGTGAAGAGGGCCTGGTGGCTATTGTGTAGGCAGAAAAAATTAGCAGCTGTCCGCAAGAAGCTTCGTTTCGTTCACATGTGGTGTGTGAGACCACATCATTTTGGATCATAGTCTTGCTAAGTAAACTGATAGGTACTGTGGATCTGAAAAAACATACAATGCGATTTCAAAAAAGCTAATAATGCCTGGTCGGTAGATCCAAGTGTGCCCTGCCCATATTCCCTGTTCTGCTGATACCTGCATCTGGTGCAAGGTCCCCACTGAACTCTGGGCTGTAGAGGAGGGAGAAAGGTGAAGAAGAAAATCACACTGGTTCCATTTGAACCTAATTGAAAACACTAACATTGGGCAATTGACATTATGCGCTGCTTTGACAATGGAGTATTTCAGCACAGTTTCCTGGCTTTATTTGCCCTGGTTGATTCTCGTAGCACCTGGGCTGTTCCAAATCTTCCCGTCTCCCTCACTTTCTCCATCACTCATCTTCTGCTCTGGATCCAGCTCCAGCAGGTGCTTCTAAATATCCCTATACAGTCCTTGCAATCCCTGCAGATGCAGGTGTTGTTTCATGCACTGATGCTCCCTCAATTCAAGCCTTCCAGGCTTCCTGAGCTACTGTCATCTTCCCCTGGCCCTCAGCTGCCACACCTGGTCTACCTCTGTGTCTTTCTGGAACCGATAAAGTCCTGGTTCCTCAGCCCTGCCATTGCTGAAATTCCTTCCAGTTGTACTGGGTTAATTAGGGTATCAAGAAGTCTTGTTAATTGATGGCCATGCACTAAAAGAGACACCTTTTATAAAAAATATAATAATTCTTGCACTCGGTTCCAATTTTGTAAAAAAATATGATTAGCAATATATTCTTGGGACTGTGCAATACTTTGGTCTTTATAAAAAAAAAAATTGACCATTTCAACCCTGTCCAACCATTTTCACATAATCCAGATAGTAGATGAGCTCCTTGGATCATGGATCACACTGCACTGACAAATTAACAAAACATGCTAATAACTATATACAAACCATCAAACCTTTCATTAAAACAAGTAATGTAGCTCTCCATGAAGGAAAGCCTTCTAGACAAATAGCAAATGAGCTGTTCGGCTTTGTAATCAGAGATTGCCAATGGACAAGCCCAGTTTTTCCAGAATCCTATCAGTAGTAGGGTGACTTTTCCTGCCCTTATTGCTTTTTTATCTACTGAGATACCACGCATTCCGTAGTGACACCTGCAAAGTAATTTGCTTAAGAAATGTAGCCTTAATCAATGAAAGACAAATATTTTAAATAAGTAAAAAATCGAATATGCAGATTAGCACATGGAAATGACAAATCTATGCAGTTTGACATTATCAAATCAAAATGTATGCTTGCTTGATGAGAAGAGAAGAGCGCTGTTTCAATTTCTCTTGGAGAGGATGCAATACAATTACAATTTGAAAAATCTTGGCAATAATTCTGCACCTTTTAAATTACTTTTGCTGTCTGATGTCACAATGGCAGATGTTCTAGAACTTCTTTGGTTGAGATTCTAATCCGAAAATGGGGTTGTAGTTTTTTTTCTAGATTTAATTGGGTTCATTTTGATTATCTATTAGATTTTTTAATTATGTTTTTAATTCTAGTGAGTTATTTATCGAAGGTTTATTAGCGTTACATGTGTTATTTTTATTTTCCTTTGTTTTTCATTGTGGCATTACCTGTTTGAAGATTAGTATAGAATGGGGATGATTATGTTTAATTGCGAAATGATATACATGATCATTCATTTCAAATGTTTCAATAATTACTTTTGGTATCTGCACTTATTGAAGCAATCACAGCTGTATCCTTTCCTCTATGTAACTTGTCTGCCATCTTGTGCACCTTCTTGCTTGCCCTTAACACCAGCGGGTACTCACGTTTGAAAATGCAACTCAGATTGAGTTTTTTTCATTTTGTTTCATTGGTGGCCCTTTAGCAACTTTAGCACCACCTAAGAAGCACATTAATTGGTATTGACTGTTTAGAGAAAGGGGTGTGAAGAGGGCCTGGTGGCTATTGTGTAGGCAGAAAAAATTAGCAGCTGTCCGCAAGAAGCTTCGTTTCGTTCACATGTGGTGTGTGAGACCACATCGTTTTGGATCATAGTCTTGCTAAGTAAACTGATAGGTACTGTGGATCTGAAAAAACATACAATGCGATTTCAAAAAAGCTAATAATGCCTGGTCGGTAGATCCAAGTGTGCCCTGCCCGTATTCCCTGTTCTGCTGATACCTGCATCTGGTGCAAGGTCCCCACTGAACTCTGGGCTGGTGAGGAGGGAGAATCAAAGGTGAAGAAGAAAATCACACGGTTCCATTTGAACCTAAGTGACAACATTAACATTGGGCAATTGACATTATGCGCTGCTTTGGCAATGGAGTATTTCAGCACAGTTTCCTGGCTTTATTTGCCCCGGTTGATTCCTGTAGCACCTGGGCTGTTCCAAATCTTCCCGTCTCCCCCACTTTCTCCATCACTCATCTTTTCCTCTGGATCCAGTTCCAGCAGGTGCTTCTAAATATCCCTATACAGTCCTTGCAATCCCTGCTGATGCAGGTGTTGTTTCATGCACTGATGCACTCTCAATGCAAGCCTTCCTGGCTCCCTGGGCTAGTGGCATCTTTGCCTGGCCCTCAGCTGCAAAACCTGGTCTACCTCTGTGTCTTTCTGGAACCAATAAAGTTGTGGTTCCTCAGCCCTGCCATTGCTGAAATTCCTTCCAGTTGTTCTGGGTTAATTAGGGTATCAAGAAGTCTTGTTAATTGATGGCCATGCACTAAAACAGACACCTTTTATGAAAAATATAATAATTCTTGCACTCGGTTCCAATTTTGTAAAAAATATGATTAGCAATATATTCTTGGAACCGTGCAATACTTTGATCTTTATAAAAGAAATTGACCATTTCAACCCTGTCCAACCATTTTCACATAATCCAGATAGTAGATGAGCTCCTTGCATCATGGATTACACTGCACTGACAAATTAACAAAACATGTTAATAACTATATACAAACCATCAAACCTTTCATTAAAACAAATAGTGTAGCTCTCCATGAAGGAAAACCTTCTAGACAAATAGCAAATGAGCTGTTCTGCTTTGTAATAAGAGATTGCCAATGGACTAGCCCAGTTTTTCCAGAATCCTATCAGTAGTAGGGTGACTTTTCCTGCCCTTCTTCCTTCTATATTTATTGAGATACCACGCATTCCGTAGTGACACCTGCAAAGTAATTTGCTTAAGAAATGTAGCCTTAATCAATGAAAGACAAATATTTTAAATAAGTAAAAAATCGAATATGCAAATTAGCACAAGGAAGTGACAAATCTATGCAGTTTGACATTATCAAATCAAAATGTATGCTTGCTTGATGAGAAGAGAAGAGCGCTGTTTTAATTTCTCTTGGAGAGGATGCAATACAATTACAATTTGAAAAATCTTGGCAATAATACTGCACCTTTTAAATTACTTTTGCTGTCTGATGTCACAATGGCAGATGTTCTAGAACTTCTTTGGATGAGATTCTAATCCGAAAATGGGGTTGTAGTTTTTTTTTCTATATTTAATTGGGTTCATTTTGATTATTTATTAGATTTTTTAATTATGTTTTTAATTCTAGTGAGTTATTTATCGAAGGTTTATTAGCGTTACATGTGTTATTTTTATTTTCCTTTGTTTTTCATTGTGGCATTACCTGTTTGACAGTTAGTATAGAATGGGGATGATTATGTTTAATTGCGAAATGATATACATGATCATTCATTTCAAATGTTTCAATAATTAGTTTTGGTATCTGCACTTATTGAATCAATCACAGCTGTATCCTTTCCTCTATGTAACTTGTCTGCCATCTTGTGCACCTTCTTGCTTGCCCTTAACACCAGCGGGTACTCACTTTTGAAAATGCAACTCAGATTGAGTTTTTTTCATTTTGTTTTATTGGTGGCCCTTTAGCAACTTTAGCACCACCTAAGAAGCACATGAATTGGTATTGACTGTTTAGAGAAAGGGGTGTGAAGAGGGCCTGGTGGCTATTGTGTAGGCAGAAAAAATTAGCAGCTGTCCGCAAGAAGCTTCGTTTCGTTCACATGTGGTGTGTGAGTCCACATCGTTTTGGATCATAGTCTTGCTAAGTAAACTGATAGGTACTGTGGATCTGAAAAAACATACAATGCGATTTAAAAAAAGCTAATAATGCCTGGTCGGTAGATCCAAGTGTGCCCTGCCCGTATTCCCTGTTCTGCTGATACCTGCATCTGGTGCAAGGTCCCCACTGAACTCTGGGTTGGTGAGGAGGGCGAATCAAAGGTGAAGAAGAAAATTACACTGGTTCCATTTGAACCTAATTGAAAACACTAACATTGGGCAATTCACATTATGCGCTGCTTTGGCAATGGAGTATTTCAGCACAGTTTCCTGGCTTTATTTTCCCTGGTTGATTTCTGTAGCACCTGGGCTGTTCCAAATCTTCCCGTCTCCCTCACTTTCTACATCACTCATCTTCTCCTCTGGATCCAGTTCCAGCAGGTACTTCTAAAGATCCCTATACAGTCCTTGCAATCCCTGCCGATGCAGGTGTTGTTTCATGCACTGATGCTCCCTCAATTCAAGCCTTCCTGGCTCCCTGGGCTAGTGGCATCTTTGCCTGGCCCTCAGCTGCAACACCTGGTCTACCTCTGTGTCTTTCTGGAACCGATAAAGTCCTGGTTCCTCAGCTCTGCCATTGCTGAAATTCCTTCCGGTTGTGCTGGGTTAATTAGGGTATCAACACGTCTTGTTAATTGATGACCATGCACTAAAAGAGACACATTTTATGAAAAATATAATAATTCTTGCACTCCGTTCCAATTTGGGAAAAAATATGATTAGCAATATATTCTTGGAACTGTGCAATACTTTGGTCTTTATAAAAATAAATTGACCATTTCAACCCTGTCCAACCATTTTCACATAATCCAGATAGTAGATGAGCTCCTTGCATCATGGATCACACTGCACTGACAAATTAACAAAACATGTTAATAACTCTATGCAAACCATCAAACCTTTCATTAAAACAAATAGTGTAGCTCTCCATGAAGGAAAGCCTTCTAGACAAATAGCAAATAAGCTGTTTTGCTTTGTAATAAGAGAGTGCTAATGGACAAGCCCAGTTTTTCCAGAATCCTATCAGTAGTAGGGTGACTTTTCCTGCCCTTATTCCTTCTATATCTATTGAGATACCACGCATTCGGTAGTGACACCTGCAAAGTAATTTTCTTAAGAAATGTAGCCTTAATCAATGAAAGACAAATATTTTAAATAAGTAAAAAATCAAATATGCAAATTAGCACAAGGAAGTGACAAATCTATGCAGTTTGACATTATCAAATCAAAATGTATGTTTGCTTGATGAGAAGAGAAGAGCGCTGTTTCAATTTCTCTTGGAGAGGATGCAACACAATTACAATTTGAAAAATCTTGGCAATAATACTGCGCGTTTTAAACTACTTTTGCTGTCTGATGTCACAATGGCAGATGTTATAGAACTTCTTTGGTTGAGATTCTAATCCAAAAATGGGGTTGTAATTTTTTTCTTCTAGATTTAATTGGGTTCATTTTGATTATTTATTAGATTTTTTAATTATGTTTTTAATTCTACTCAGTTATTTATCAAAGGTTTATTAGCGTTACATGTGTTATTTGGATTTTCCTTTGTTTTTCATTGTGGCATTACCTGTTTGACAGTTAGTATATAATGGGGATGATTATGTTTAATTGCGAAATGATATACATGATCATTCATTTCAAATGTTTCAATAATTAGTTTTGGTATCTGCACTTATTGAAGCAATCACAGCTGTATCCTTTCCTCTATGCAACTTGTCTGCCATCTTGTGCACCTTCTTGCTTGCCCTCATCACCAGCGGGTACTCACGTTTGAAAATGCAACTCAGATTGAGTTTTTTTCATTTTGTTTCATTGGTGGCCCATTAGCAACTTTAGCACCACCTAAGAATCACATGAATTGGTATTGACTGTTTAGAGAAAAGGGTGTGAAGAGGGCCTGGTGGCTATTGTGTAGGCAGAAAAAATTAGCAGCTGTCCGCAAGAAGCTTTGTTTGGTTCACATGTGGTGTGTGAGACCACATCATTTTGGATCATAGTCTTGCTAAGTAAACTGATAGGTACTGTGGATCTGAAAAAAAACTACAATGCAATTTCAAAAAGGCTAATAATGCCTAGTCGGTAGATGCAAGTGTGCCCTGCCCGTATTCCATGTTCTGCTGATACCTGCATCTGGTGCAAGGTCCCCACTGAACTCTGGGCTGTAGAGGAGGGAGAATCAAAGCTGAAGAAGAAAATCACACTGGTTCCATTTGAACCTAAGTGACAACACTAACATTGGGCAATTGACATTATGCACTGCTTTGGCAATGGAGTATTTCAGCACAGTTTCCTGGCTTTATTTGCCCCGGTTGATTCTTGTAGCACCTGGGCTGTTCCAAATCTTCCCGTCTGCCTCACTTTCTCCATCACTCATCTTCTCCTCTGGATCCAGTTCTAGCAGGTGCTTCTAAATATCCCTATACAGTCTTTGCAATCCCTGCTGATGCAGGTGTTGTTTCATGTACTGATGCTCTCTCAATTCAAGCCTTCCTGGCTCCCTGGGCTACTGGCATCTTTGCCTGGCCCTCAGCTGCAACACCTTGTCTACCTCTGTGACTTTCTGGAACCAATAAAGTTGTGGTTCCATAGCCCTGCCATTGCTGAAATACCTTCCAGTTGTACTGGGTTAATTAGGGTATCAAGAAGTCTTGTTCATTGATGGCCATGCACTAAAAGAGACACCTTTTATGAAAAATATAATAATTCTTGCACTTGGTTCCAATTTTGTAAAACAATATGATTAGCAATATATTCTTGGAACTGTGCAATACTTTGGTCTTTATAAAAAAAAAATTGACCATTTCAACACTGTCCAACCATTTTCACATAATCCAGATAGTAGATGAGCTCCTTGCATCATAGATCACACTGTACTGACAAATTAACACAACATGTTAATAACTATATGCAAAGCATCAAACCTTTCATTAAAACAAATAGTGTAGCTCTCCATGAAGGAAAGCCTTCTAGACAAATAGCAAATGAGCTGTTCTGCTTGGTAATCAGACATTGCTAATGGACAAGCCCAGTTTTTCCAGAATCCTATCAGTAGTAGGGTGACTTTTCCTGCCCTTATTCCTTCTATATTTATTTAGATACCACGCATTCCGGAGTGACACCTGCAAAGTAATTTGCTTAAGAAATGTAGCCTTAATCAATGAAAGACAAATATTTTAAATAAGTAAAAAATTGAATATGCAAATTAGCACAAGGAAGTGACACAATCTATGCAGTTTGACATTATCAAATCAAACTGTATGCGTGCTTGCTGAGAAGAGAAGAGCGCTGTTTCAATTTCTCCTGGAGAGGATGCAATACAATTACAATTTGAAAAATCTTGGCAATAATACTGCACGTTTTAAATTACTTTTGCTGTCTGATGTCACAATGGCAGATATTATGGAACTTCTTTGGTTGAGATTCTAATCCGAAAATGGGGTTGTAATTGTTTTTTCTAGATTTAATTGGGTTCATTTTGATTATTTATTTGATTTTTTAATTATGTTTTTAATTCTAGTGAGTTATTTTTCCAAGGTTTATTAGCGTTAGAGGTCTTATTTGGATTTTCCTTTGTTTTTCATTGTGCCATTACCTGTTTCACAGTTAGTATATAATGGGGATGATTATGTTTAATTGCGAAATGATATACATGATCATTCATTTCAAATGTTTCGATAATTAGTTTTGGTATATGCACTTATTGAAGCAATCACAGCTGTATCCCTTCCTCTATGCAACTTGTCTGCCATCTTGTGCACCTTCTGGCTTGCCCTCAACACCAGGGGGTACTCAGATTGAGTTTTTTTCATTTTGTTTCACTGGTGGCACTTTAACAACTTTAGCACCACCTAAGAAGCAAATGAATTGGTATTGACTGTTTAGAGAAAGGGGTGTGAAGAGGGCCTGGTGGCTATTGTGTAGGCAGAAAAAATTAGCAGCTGTCTGCAAGAAGCTTCACTTCGTTCACATGTGGTGTGTGAGACCACATCGTTTTGGATCATAGTCTTGCTAAGTAAACTGATAGGTGCTGTGGATCTGAAAAAACATACATTGCGATTTCAAAAAGGCTAATAATGCCTGGTCGGTAAATCCAAGTGTGCCCTGCCCGTATTCCCTGTTCTGCTGATACCTGCATCTGGTGCAAGGTCCCCACTGAACTCTGGGCTGTAGAGGAGGGAGAATCAAAGCTGAAGAAGAAAATCACACTGGTTCCATTTGAACCTAAGTGACAACACTAACATTGGGCATTTGACATTATGCGCTGCTTTGGCAATGGAGTATTTCAGCACATTTTCCTGGCTTTATTTGCCCCGGTTGATTCTTGTAGCACCTGGGCTGTTCCAAATCTTCCCGTCTCCCTCACTTTCTCCAGCACTCATCTTCTCCTCTGGATCCAGTTCCAGCAGGTGCTTCTAAATATCCCTATACAGTCCTTGCAATCCCTGCTGATGCAGGTGTTGTTTCATGCACTGATGCTCTCTCAATTCAAGCCTTCCTGGCTCCCTGGGCTACTGGCATCTTTGCCTGGCCCTCAGCTGCAACACCTTGTCTACCTCTGTGTCTTTCTGGAACCAATAAAGTTGTGGTTCCATAGCCCTGCCATTGCTGAAATTCCTTCCAGTTGTACTGGGTTAATTAGGGTATCAAGAAGTCTTGTTCATTGATGGCCATGCACTAAAAGAGACACCTTTTATGAAAAATATAATAATTCTTGCACTTGGTTCCAATTTTGTAAAAAAAATATGATTAGCAATATATTCTTGGAACTGTGCAATACTTTGGTCTTTATAAAAAAAAATGACCATTTCAACACTGTCCAAGCATTTTCACATAATCCAGATAGTAGATGAGCTCCTTGCATCATAGATCACACTGTACTGACAAAATAACAAAACATGTTAATAACTATATGCAAAGCATCAAACCTTTCATTAAAACAAATAGTGTAGCTCTCCATGAAGGAAAGCCTTCTAGACAAATAGCAAATGAGCTGTTCTGCTTGGTAATCAGACATTGCTAATGGACAAGCCCAGTTTTTCCAGAATCCTATCAGTAGTAGGGTGACTTTTCCTGCCCTTATTCCTTCTATATTTATTTAGATACCACGCATTCCGTAGTGACACCTGCAAAGTAATTTGCTTAAGAAATGTAGCCTTAATCAATGAAAGACAAATATTTTAAATAAGTAAAAAATTGAATATGCAAATTAGCACAAGGAAGTGACACAATCTATGCAGTTTGACATTATCAAATCAAACTGTATGCGTGCTTGATGAGAAGAGAAGAGCGCTGTTTCAATTTCTCCTGGAGAGGATGCAATACAATTACAATTTGAAAAACCTTGGCAATGATACTGCACGTTTTAAATTACTTTTGCTGTCTGATGTCACAATGGCAGATATTATAGAACTTCTTTGGTTGAGATTCTAATCCGAAAATGGGGTTGTAATTGTTTTTTCTAGATTTAATTGGGTTCATTTTGATTATTTATTTGATTTTTTAATTATGTTTTTAATTCTAGTGAGTTATTTATCCAAGGTTTATTAGCGTTAGGGGTGTTATTTGGATTTTTTTTTGTTTTTCATTGTGGCATTACCCGTTTCACAGTTAGTATATAATGGGGATGATTATGTTTAATTGCGAAATGATATACATGATCATTCATTTCCAATGTTTCAATAATTTGTTTTGGTATATGCACTTATTGAAGCAATCACAGCTGTAGCCCTTTCTCTATGCAACTTGTCTGCCATCTTGTGCACCTTCTGGCTTGCCCTCAACACCAGCGGGTACTCACGCTTGAAAATGCAACTCAGATTGAGTTTTTTTTATTTTGTTTCATTGGTGGCACTTTAACAACTTTAGCACAACCTAAGAAGCAAATTAATTGGTATTGACTGTTTAGAGAAAGGGGTGTGAAGAGGGCCTGGTGGCTATAGTGTAGGCAGAAAAAATTAGCAGCTGTCCGCAAGAAACTTGGTTTCGTTCACATGTGGTGTGTGAGACCACATCGTTTTGGATGATAGTCTTGCTAAGTAAACTGATAGGTACTGTGGATCTGAAAAAACATACAATGCGATTTCAAAAAGGCTAATAATGCCTGGTCGGTAAATCCAAGTGTGCCCTGCCCATATTCCCTTTTCTGCTGATACCTGCATCTGGTGCAAGGTCCCCACTGAACTCTGGGCTGTAGAGGAGGTAGAATCAAAGCTGAAGAAGAAAATCACACTGGTTCCATTTGAACCTAAGTGACAACACTAACATTGGGCAATTGACATTATGCGCTGCTTTGGCAATGGAGTATTTCAGCACAGTTTCCTGGCTTTATTTGACCCGGTTGATTCTTGTAGCACCAGGCTGTTCCAAATCTTCCTGTCTCCCTCACTTTCTCCATCACTCATCTTCTCCTCTGGATCCAGTTCCAGCAGGTTCTTCTAAATATCCCTATACAGTCCTTGCAATCCCTGCTGATGCAGGTGTTGTTTCATGCACTGATGATCTCTCAATTCAAGCCTTCCTGGCTCACCGGGCTACTGGCATCTTTGCCTGGCCCTCAGCTGCAACACCTGGTCTACCTCTGTGTCTTTCTGTAACCAATAAAGTTGTGGTTCCTCAGCCCTGCCATTGCTGAAATTCCTTCCAGTTGTGCTGGGTTAATTAGGGTATCAACACGTCTTGTTAATTGAGGACCATGTACTAAAAGAGACACATTTTATGAAAAATATAATAATTCTTGCACTCCGTTCCAATGTTGAAAAATAATACGATTAGCAATATATTCTTGGAACTGTGCAATACTTTGGTCTTTATAAAAAAAAAATACCTTTTCAACACTGTCCAACCATTTGCACATAATCTAGATAGTAGAAGATCTCGTTGCATCATAGATCACACTGTACTGACAAATGAAGAAAACATGTTAATAACTATACACAAAGCATCTAACCTTTCATTAAAACAAATAGTGTAGCTCTCCATGAACGAAAGCCTTCTAGACAAATAGCAAATGAGCTGTTCTGCTTTGTAATGAGAGATCGCCAATGGACAAGCCCAGTTTTTCCAGAATCCTATCAGTAGTAGGGTGACTTTTCCTGCCCTTATTGCTTGTATATCTACTGAGATACCACACATTCCGTAGTGACACCTGCAATGTAATTGCTTAAGAAATGTAGCCTTAATCAATGAACGACAAATATTTTAAATAAGTAAAAAATCAAATATGCAAATTAGCACAAGGAAGTGACACATCTATGCAGTTTGGCATTATCAAATCAAAATGTATGCTTGCTTGATGAGAAGAGAAGAGCGCTGTTTCAATTTCTCTTGGAGAGGATGCAATACAATTACAATTTGAAAAATCTTGGCAATAATACTGCACGTTTTAAATTACTTTTGCTGTCTGATGTCACAATGGCAGATGTTATAGAACTTATTTGGTTGAGATTCTAGTCCGAAAATGGGGTTGTAATTTTTTTTCTAGATTTAATTGGGTTCATTTTGATTATTTATTAGATTTTTTAATTATGTTTTTAATTCTAGTGAGTTATTTATCAAAGGTTTATTAGCGTTACATGTGTTATTTGGATTTTCCTTTCTTTTTCATTGTGGCATTACCTGTTTGACAGTTAGTATATAATGGGGATGATTATGTTCAATTGCGAAATGATATACATGATCATTCATTTCAAATGTTTCAATAATTAGTTTTGGTATCTGCACTTATTGAAGCAATCACAGCTGTATCCTTTCCTCTATGCAACTTGTCTGCCATCTTGTGCACCTTCTTGCTTGCCCTCAACACCAGCTGGTACTCACGTTTGAAAATGCAACTCAGATTGAATTTTTTTCATTTTGTTTCATTGGTGGCCCTTTAGCAACTTTAGCACCACCTAAGAAGCAAATGAATTGGTATTGACTGTTTAGAGAAAGGGGTGTGAAGAGGGCCTGGTGGCTATTGTGTAGGCAGAAAAAATTAGCAGCTGTCCGCAAGAAGCTTCGTTTCGTTCACATGTGGTGTGTGAGACCACATCATTTTGGATCATAGTCTTGCTAAGTAAACTGATAGGTACTGTGGATCTGAAAAAACATACAATGCGATTTCAAAAAAGCTAATAATGCCTGGTCGGTAGATCCAAGTGTGCCCTGCCCATATTCCCTGTTCTGCTGATACCTGCATCTGGTGCAAGGTCCCCACTGAACTCTGGGCTGTAGAGGAGGGAGAAAGGTGAAGAAGAAAATCACACTGGTTCCATTTGAACCTAATTGAAAACACTAACATTGGGCAATTGACATTATGCGCTGCTTTGACAATGGAGTATTTCAGCACAGTTTCCTGGCTTTATTTGCCCTGGTTGATTCTCGTAGCACCTGGGCTGTTCCAAATCTTCCCGTCTCCCTCACTTTCTCCATCACTCATCTTCTGCTCTGGATCCAGCTCCAGCAGGTGCTTCTAAATATCCCTATACAGTCCTTGCAATCCCTGCAGATGCAGGTGTTGTTTCATGCACTGATGCTCCCTCAATTCAAGCCTTCCAGGCTTCCTGAGCTACTGTCATCTTCCCCTGGCCCTCAGCTGCCACACCTGGTCTACCTCTGTGTCTTTCTGGAACCGATAAAGTCCTGGTTCCTCAGCCCTGCCATTGCTGAAATTCCTTCCAGTTGTACTGGGTTAATTAGGGTATCAAGAAGTCTTGTTAATTGATGGCCATGCACTAAAAGAGACACCTTTTATGAAAAATATAATAATTCTTGCACTCGGTTCCAATTTTGTAAAAAAATATGATTAGCAATATATTCTTGGGACTGTGCAATACTTTGGTCTTTATAAAAAAAAAAATTGACCATTTCAACCCTGTCCAACCATTTTCACATAATCCAGATAGTAGATGAGCTCCTTGGATCATGGATCACACTGCACTGACAAATTAACAAAACATGCTAATAACTATATACAAACCATCAAACCTTTCATTAAAACAAGTAATGTAGCTCTCCATGAAGGAAAGCCTTCTAGACAAATAGCAAATGAGCTGTTCGGCTTTGTAATCAGAGATTGCCAATGGACAAGCCCAGTTTTTCCAGAATCCTATCAGTAGTAGGGTGACTTTTCCTGCCCTTATTGCTTTTTTATCTACTGAGATACCACGCATTCCGTAGTGACACCTGCAAAGTAATTTGCTTAAGAAATGTAGCCTTAATCAATGAAAGACAAATATTTTAAATAAGTAGAAAATCGAATATGCATATTAGCACATGGAAATGACAAATCTATGCAGTTTGACATTATCAAATCAAAATGTATGCTTGCTTGATGAGAAGAGAAGAGCGCTGTTTCAATTTCTCTTGGAGAGGATGCAATACAATTACAATTTGAAAAATCTTGGCAATAATTCTGCACCTTTTAAATTACTTTTGCTGTCTGATGTCACAATGGCAGATGTTCTAGAACTTCTTTGGTTGAGATTCTAATCCGAAAATGGGGTTGTAGTTTTTTTTCTAGATTTAATTGGGTTCATTTTGATTATCTATTAGATTTTTTAATTATGTTTTTAATTCTAGTGAGTTATTTATCGAAGGTTTATTAGCGTTTCATGTGTTATTTTTATTTTCCTTTGTTTTTCATTGTGGCATTACCTGTTTGAAGATTAGTATAGAATGGGGATGATTATGTTTAATTGCGAAATGATATACATGATCATTCATTTCAAATGTTTCAATAATTACTTTTGGTATCTGCACTTATTGAAGCAATCACAGCTGTATCCTTTCCTCTATGTAACTTGTCTGCCATCTTGTGCACCTTCTTGCTTGCCCTTAACACCAGCGGGTACTCACGTTTGAAAATGCAACTCAGATTGAGTTTTTTTCATTTTGTTTCATTGGTGGCCCTTTAGCAACTTTAGCACCACCTAAGAAGCACATTAATTGGTATTGACTGTTTAGAGAAAGGGGTGTGAAGAGGGCCTGGTGGCTATTGTGTAGGCAGAAAAAATTAGCAGCTGTCCGCAAGAAGCTTCGTTTCGTTCACATGTGGTGTGTGAGACCACATCGTTTTGGATCATAGTCTTGCTAAGTAAACTGATAGGTACTGTGGATCTGAAAAAACATACAATGCGATTTCAAAAAAGCTAATAATGCCTGGTCGGTAGATCCAAGTGTGCCCTGCCCGTATTCCCTGTTCTGCTGATACCTGCATCTGGTGCAAGGTCCCCACTGAACTCTGGGCTGGTGAGGAGGGAGAATCAAAGGTGAAGAAGAAAATCACACGGTTCCATTTGAACCTAAGTGACAACATTAACATTGGGCAATTGACATTATGCGCTGCTTTGGCAATGGAGTATTTCAGCACAGTTTCCTGGCTTTATTTGCCCCGGTTGATTCCTGTAGCACCTGGGCTGTTCCAAATCTTCCCGTCTCCCCCACTTTCTCCATCACTCATCTTTTCCTCTGGATCCAGTTCCAGCAGGTGCTTCTAAATATCCCTATACAGTCCTTGCAATCCCTGCTGATGCAGGTGTTGTTTCATGCACTGATGCACTCTCAATGCAAGCCTTCCTGGCTCCCTGGGCTAGTGGCATCTTTGCCTGGCCCTCAGCTGCAAAACCTGGTCTACCTCTGTGTCTTTCTGGAACCAATAAAGTTGTGGTTCCTCAGCCCTGCCATTGCTGAAATTCCTTCCAGTTGTTCTGGGTTAATTAGGGTATCAAGAAGTCTTGTTAATTGATGGCCATGCACTAAAACAGACACCTTTTATGAAAAATATAATAATTCTTGCACTCGGTTCCAATTTTGTAAAAAATATGATTAGCAATATATTCTTGGAACCGTGCAATACTTTGATCTTTATAAAAGAAATTGACCATTTCAACCCTGTCCAACCATTTTCACATAATCCAGATAGTAGATGAGCTCCTTGCATCATGGATTACACTGCACTGACAAATTAACAAAACATGTTAATAACTATATACAAACCATCAAACCTTTCATTAAAACAAATAGTGTAGCTCTCCATGAAGGAAAACCTTCTAGACAAATAGCAAATGAGCTGTTCTGCTTTGTAATAAGAGATTGCCAATGGACTAGCCCAGTTTTTCCAGAATCCTATCAGTAGTAGGGTGACTTTTCCTGCCCTTCTTCCTTCTATATTTATTGAGATACCACGCATTCCGTAGTGACACCTGCAAAGTAATTTGCTTAAGAAATGTAGCCTTAATCAATGAAAGACAAATATTTTAAATAAGTAAAAAATCGAATATGCAAATTAGCACAAGGAAGTGACAAATCTATGCAGTTTGACATTATCAAATCAAAATGTATGCTTGCTTGATGAGAAGAGAAGAGCGCTGTTTTAATTTCTCTTGGAGAGGATGCAATACAATTACAATTTGAAAAATCTTGGCAATAATACTGCACCTTTTAAATTACTTTTGCTGTCTGATGTCACAATGGCAGATGTTCTAGAACTTCTTTGGATGAGATTCTAATCCGAAAATGGGGTTGTAGTTTTTTTTTCTATATTTAATTGGGTTCATTTTGATTATTTATTAGATTTTTTAATTATGTTTTTAATTCTAGTGAGTTATTTATCGAAGGTTTATTAGCGTTACATGTGTTATTTTTATTTTCCTTTGTTTTTCATTGTGGCATTACCTGTTTGACAGTTAGTATAGAATGGGGATGATTATGTTTAATTGCGAAATGATATACATGATCATTCATTTCAAATGTTTCAATAATTAGTTTTGGTATCTGCACTTATTGAATCAATCACAGCTGTATCCTTTCCTCTATGTAACTTGTCTGCCATCTTGTGCACCTTCTTGCTTGCCCTTAACACCAGCGGGTACTCACTTTTGAAAATGCAACTCAGATTGAGTTTTTTTCATTTTGTTTTATTGGTGGCCCTTTAGCAACTTTAGCACCACCTAAGAAGCACATGAATTGGTATTGACTGTTTAGAGAAAGGGGTGTGAAGAGGGCCTGGTGGCTATTGTGTAGGCAGAAAAAATTAGCAGCTGTCCGCAAGAAGCTTCGTTTCGTTCACATGTGGTGTGTGAGTCCACATCGTTTTGGATCATAGTCTTGCTAAGTAAACTGATAGGTACTGTGGATCTGAAAAAACATACAATGCGATTTAAAAAAAGCTAATAATGCCTGGTCGGTAGATCCAAGTGTGCCCTGCCCGTATTCCCTGTTCTGCTGATACCTGCATCTGGTGCAAGGTCCCCACTGAACTCTGGGTTGGTGAGGAGGGCGAATCAAAGGTGAAGAAGAAAATTACACTGGTTCCATTTGAACCTAATTGAAAACACTAACATTGGGCAATTCACATTATGCGCTGCTTTGGCAATGGAGTATTTCAGCACAGTTTCCTGGCTTTATTTTCCCTGGTTGATTTCTGTAGCACCTGGGCTGTTCCAAATCTTCCCGTCTCCCTCACTTTCTACATCACTCATCTTCTCCTCTGGATCCAGTTCCAGCAGGTACTTCTAAATATCCCTATACAGTCCTTGCAATCCCTGCCGATGCAGGTGTTGTTTCATGCACTGATGCTCCCTCAATTCAAGCCTTCCTGGCTCCCTGGGCTAGTGGCATCTTTGCCTGGCCCTCAGCTGCAACACCTGGTCTACCTCTGTGTCTTTCTGGAACCGATAAAGTCCTGGTTCCTCAGCTCTGCCATTGCTGAAATTCCTTCCGGTTGTGCTGGGTTAATTAGGGTATCAACACGTCTTGTTAATTGATGACCATGCACTAAAAGAGACACATTTTATGAAAAATATAATAATTCTTGCACTCCGTTCCAATTTGGGAAAAAATATGATTAGCAATATATTCTTGGAACTGTGCAATACTTTGGTCTTTATAAAAATAAATTGACCATTTCAACCCTGTCCAACCATTTTCACATAATCCAGATAGTAGATGAGCTCCTTGCATCATGGATCACACTGCACTGACAAATTAACAAAACATGTTAATAACTATATGCAAACCATCAAACCTTTCATTAAAACAAATAGTGTAGCTCTCCATGAAGGAAAGCCTTCTAGACAAATAGCATATAAGCTGTTTTGCTTTGTAATAAGAGAGTGCTAATGGACAAGCCCAGTTTTTCCAGAATCCTATCAGTAGTAGGGTGACTTTTCCTGCCCTTATTCCTTCTATATCTATTGAGATACCACGCATTCGGTAGTGACACCTGCAAAGTAATTTTCTTAAGAAATGTAGCCTTAATCAATGAAAGACAAATATTTTAAATAAGTAAAAAATCAAATATGCAAATTAGCACAAGGAAGTGACAAATCTATGCAGTTTGACATTATCAAATCAAAATGTATGTTTGCTTGATGAGAAGAGAAGAGCGCTGTTTCAATTTCTCTTGGAGAGGATGCAACACAATTACAATTTGAAAAATCTTGGCAATAATACTGCGCGTTTTAAACTACTTTTGCTGTCTGATGTCACAATGGCAGATGTTATAGAACTTCTTTGGTTGAGATTCTAATCCAAAAATGGGGTTGTAATTTTTTTCTTCTAGATTTAATTGGGTTCATTTTGATTATTTATTAGATTTTTTAATTATGTTTTTAATTCTACTCAGTTATTTATCAAAGGTTTATTAGCGTTACATGTGTTATTTGGATTTTCCTTTGTTTTTCATTGTGGCATTACCTGTTTGACAGTTAGTATATAATGGGGATGATTATGTTTAATTGCGAAATGATATACATGATCATTCATTTCAAATGTTTCAATAATTAGTTTTGGTATCTGCACTTATTGAAGCAATCACAGCTGTATCCTTTCCTCTATGCAACTTGTCTGCCATCTTGTGCACCTTCTTGCTTGCCCTCATCACCAGCGGGTACTCACGTTTGAAAATGCAACTCAGATTGAGTTTTTTTCATTTTGTTTCATTGGTGGCCCATTAGCAACTTTAGCACCACCTAAGAATCACATGAATTGGTATTGACTGTTTAGAGAAAAGGGTGTGAAGAGGGCCTGGTGGCTATGGTGTAGGCAGAAAAAATTAGCAGCTGTCCGCAAGAAGCTTTGTTTGGTTCACATGTGGTGTGTGAGACCACATCATTTTGGATCATAGTCTTGCTAAGTAAACTGATAGGTACTGTGGATCTGAAAAAAAACTACAATGCAATTTCAAAAAGCCTAATAATGCCTAGTCGGTAGATGCAAGTGTGCCCTGCCCGTATTCCATGTTCTGCTGATACCTGCATCTGGTGCAAGGTCCCCACTGAACTCTGGGCTGTAGAGGTGGGAGAATCAAAGGTGAAGAAGAAAATCACACTGGTTCCATTTGAACCTAAGTGACAACACTAACATTGGGAAATTGACATTATGCGCTGCTTTGGCAATGGAGTATTTCAGCACAGTTTCCTGGCTTTATTTGCCCGGGTTAATTCTTGTAGCACCTGGGCTGTTCCAAATCTTCCTGTCTCCCTCTCTTTCTCCATCACTCATCTTCTCCTCTGGATCCAGTTCCAGCAGGTGCTTCTAAATATCCCTATACAGTCCTTGCAATCCATGCTGATGCAGGTGTTGTTTCATGCACTGATGCTCCCTCAATTCAAGCCTTCCTGGCTTCCTGAGCTACTGTTATCTTCCCCTGGCCCTCAGCTGCAACACCTGGTCTACCTCTGTGTCTTTCTGGAACCGATAAAGTCCTGGTTCCTCAGCTCTGCCATTGCTGAAATGCCTTCCAGTTGTGCTGTGTTAATTAGGGTATCAACACGTCTTGTTAATTGATGACCATGCACTAAAAGAGACACATTTTATGAAAAATATACTAATTCTTGCACTCCGTTCCAATTTTGGAAAAAAATATGATTAGCAATATATTCTTGGAACTGTGCAATGCTTTGGTCTTTATAAAAAAAATTACCTTTTCAACACTGTCCAACCATTTTCACATAATCTAGATAGTAGATGAGCTCCTTCCATCATGGATCACACTGTACTGACAAATAAAGAAAACATGTTAATAACTATATGCAAAGCATCAAACCTTTCATTAAAACAAATAGTGTAGCTCTCCATGAAGGAAAGCCTTCTAGACAAATAGCAAATGAACTGTTCTGCTTTGTAATTAGAGATTGCTAATGGACAAGCCCAGTTTTTCCAGAATCCTAAAAGTAGTAGGGTGACTTTTCCTGCCCTTATTCCTTCTATATCTATATAGATACCAGGCATTCCGTAGTGACAACTGCAAAGTAATTTGCTTAAGAAATGTAGCCTTAATCAATGAAAGACAAATATTTTAAATAAGTAAAACATTGAATATGCAAATTAGCACAAGGAAGTGACACAATCTATGCAGTTTGACATTATCAAATCAAACTGTATGCTTGCTTGATGAGAAGAGAAGAGCGCTGTTTCAATTTCTCTTGGAGAGGATGCAATACAATTACAATTTGAAAAATCTTGGCAATAATACTGCACGTTTTAAATTACTTTTGCTGTCTGATGTCACAATGGCAGATACTATAGAACTTCTTTGGTTGAGATTCTAATCCGAAAATGGGGTTGTAATTGTTTTTTTCTAGATTTAATTGGGTTCATTTTGATTATTTATTTGATTTTTTAATTATGTTTTTAATTCTAGTGAGTTATTTATCCAAGGTTTATTAGCGTTAGAGGTGTTATTTGGATTTTCCTTTGTTTTCATTGTGGCATTACCTGTTTCACAGTTAGTATATATATAATGGGGGTGGTTATGTTTAATTGCGAAATGATATACATGATCATTCATTTCAAATGTTTCAATAATTAGTTTTGGTATATGCACTTATTGAAGCAATCACAGCTGTATCCCTTCCTCTATGCAACTTGTCTGCCATCTTGTGCACCTTCTGCCTTGCCATTAACATCAGCGGGTACTCACGCTTGAAAATGCAACTCAGATTGAGTTTCTTTCATTTTGTTTCATTGGTGCCACTTTAGCAACTTTAGGACCACCTAAGAAGCACATGAATTGGTATTGACTGTTTAGAGAAAAGGGTGTGAAGAGGGCCTGGTGGCTATTGTGTAGGTATAAAAATTATCAGCTGTCCGCAAGAAGCTACATTTGGTTCACATGTGGTGTGTGAGAGCACATCGTTTTGGATCATAGTCTTGCTAAGTAAAATGATAGGTACTGTGGATCTGAAAAAACATACAATGCGATTTCAAAAAGGCTAATAATGCATGGTCGGTAGATCCAAGTGTGCCCTGCCCGTATTCCCTGTTCTGCTGATACCTGCATCTGGTGCAAGGTCCCCACTGAACTCTGGGCTGTAGAGGAGGGAGAATCAAAGGTGAAGAAGAAAATCACACTGGTTCCATTTGAACCTAATTGACAACGCTAACATTGGGCAATTGACATTATGCGCTGCTTTTGCAATGGAGTATTTCAGCACAGTTTCCTGGCTTTATTTGCCCCGGTTGATTCTCGTAGCACCTGGGCTGGTCCAAATCTTCCCGTCTCCCTCACTTTCTCCATCACTCATCTTCTGCTCTGGATCCAGCTCCGGCAGTGCTTCTAAACATCCCTATACAGTCCTTGCAATCCCTGCCGATGCAGGTGTTGTTTCATGCACTGATGCTCCCTCAATTCAAGCCTTCCTGGCTTGCTGAGCTACTGTCATCTTCCCCTGGCCCTCAGCTGCCACACCTGGTCTACCTCTGTGTCTTTCTGGAACCGATAAAGTCCTGGTTCCTCAGCCCTGCCATTGCTGAAATTCCTTCCAGTTGTGCTGGGTTAATTAGGGTATCAACACGTCTTGTTAATTGATGACCATGCACTAAAAGAGACACATTTTATGAAAAATATAATAATTCTTGCACTCCGTTCCAATTTTGGAAAAAAATATGATTGGCAATATATTCTTGGAACGGTGCAATGCTTTGGTCTTTATAAAAAAAATTACCTTTTCAACACTGTCCAACCATTTTCACATAATCTAGATAGTAGATGAGCTCCTTCCATCATGGATCACACTGTACTGACAAATAAAGAAAACATGTTAATAACTATATGCAAAGCATCAAACCTTTCATTAAAACAAATAGTGTAGCTCTCCATGAAGAAAAGCCTTCTAGACAAATAGCAAATGAACTGTTCTGCTTTGTAATGAGAGATTGCTAATGGACAAGCCCAGTTTTTCCAGAATCCTAAAAGTAGTAGGGTGACTTTTCCTGCCCTTATTCCTTCTATATCTATATAGATACCAGGCATTCCGTAGTGACAACTGCAAAGTAATTTGCTTAAGAAATGTAGCCTTAATCAATGAAAGACAAATATTTTAAATAAGTAAAAAATTGAATATGCAAATTAGCACAAGGAAGTGACACAATCTATGCAGTTTGACATTATCAAATCAAACTGTATGCTTGCTTGATGAGAAGAGAAGAGCGCTGTTTCAATTTCTCTTGGAGAGGATGCAATACAATTACAATTTGAAAAATCTTGGCAATAATACTGCACGTTTTAAATTACTTTTGCTGTCTGATGTCACAATGGCAGATACTATAGAACTTCTTTGGTTGAGATTCTAATCCGAAAATGGGGTTGTAATTGTTTTTTTCTAGATTTAATTGGGTTCATTTTGATTATTTATTTGATTTTTTAATTATGTTTTTAATTCTAGTGAGTTATTTATCCAAGGTTTATTAGCGTTAGAGGTGTTATTTGGATTTTCCTTTGTTTTTCATTGTGGCATTACCTGTTTCACAGTTAGTATATATATAATGGGGATGGTTATGTTTAATTGCGAAATGATATACATGATCATTCATTTCAAATGTTTCAATAATTAGTTTTGGTATATGCACTTATTGAAGCAATCACAGCTGTATCCCTTCCTCTATGCAACTTGTCTGCCATCTTGTGCACCTTCTGGCTTGCCATTAACATCAGCGGGTACTCACGCTTGAAAATGCAACTCAGATTGAGTTTCTTTCATTTTGTTTCATTGGTGCCACTTTAGCAACTTTAGGACCACCTAAGAAGCACATGAATTGGTATTGACTGTTTAGAGAAAAGGGTGTGAAGAGGGCCTGGTGGCTATTGTGTAGGTATAAAAATTATCAGCTGTCCGCAAGAAGCTACATTTGGTTCACATGTGGTGTGTGAGAGCACATCGTTTTGGATCATAGTCTTGCTAAGTAAAATGATAGGTACTGTGGATCTGAAAAAACATACAATGCGATTTCAAAAAGGCTAATAATGCATGGTCGGTAGATCCAAGTGTGCCCTGCCCGTATTCCCTGTTCTGCTGATACCTGCATCTGGTGCAAGGTCCCCACTGAACTCTGGGCTGTAGAGGAGGGAGAATCAAAGGTGAAGAAGAAAATCACACTGGTTCCATTTGAACCTAATTGACAACGCTAACATTGGGCAATTGACATTATGCGCTGCTTTTGCAATGGAGTATTTCAGCACAGTTTCCTGGCTTTATTTGCCCCGGTTGATTCTCGTAGCACCTGGGCTAGTCCAAATCTTCCCGTCTCCCTCACTTTCTCCATCACTCATCTTCTGCTCTGGATCCAGCTCCGGCAGTGCTTCTAAACATCCCTATACAGTCCTTGCAATCCCTGCCGATGCAGGTGTTGTTTCATGCACTGATGCTCCCTCAATTCAAGCCTTCCTGGCTTGCTGAGCTACTGTCATCTTCCCCTGGCCCTCAGCTGCCACACCTGGTCTACCTCTGTGTCTTTCTGGAACCGATAAAGTCCTGGTTACTCAGACCTCCCATTGCTGAAATTCCTTCCAGTTGTGCTGGGTTAATTAGGGTATCAACACGTCTTGTTAATTGATGACCATGCACTAAAAGAGACACATTTTATGAAAAATATAATAATTCTTGCACTCCGTTCCAATTTTGGAAAAAAATATGATTGGCAATATATTCTTGGAACGGTGCAATGCTTTGGTCTTTATAAAAAGAAATTACCTTTTCAACACTGTCCAACCATTTTCACATAATCTAGATAGTAGATGAGCTCCTTGCATCATGGATCACACTGCACTGACAAATAAAGAGAACATGTTAATAACTATACACAAAGCATCAAACCTTTCATTAAAACAAATAGTGTAGCTCTCCATGAAGGAAAGCCTTCTAGACAAATAGCAAATGAGCTGTTCTGCTTTGTAATGAGAGATCGCCAATGGACAAGCCCAGTTTTTCCAGAATCCTATCAGCTGTAGGGTGACTTTTCCTGCCCTTATTGCTTGTATATCTATTAAGATACCACGCATTCCGTAGTGACACCTGCAAAGTAATTTGCTTAAGAAATGTAGCCTTAATCAATGAAAGACAAATATTTTAAATTAGTAAAAAATCAAATATGCAAATTAGCACAAGGAAGTGACAAATCTATGCAGTTTGACATTATCAAATCAAACTGTATGCGTGCTTGATGAGAAGAGAGCTGTTTCAATTTCTCCTGGAGAGGATGCAATACAATTACAATTTGAAAAATCTTGGCAATAATACTGCACGTTTTAAATTACTTTTGCTGTCTGATGTCACAATGGCAAATATTATAGAACTTCTTTGGTTGAGATTCTAATCCGAAAATGGGGTTGTAATTGTATTTTCTAGATTTAATTGGGTTCATTTTGATTATTTATTAGATTTTTTAATTATGTTTTTAACTCTAGTGAGTTATCTATCCAAGGTTTATTAGCGTTAGAGGTGTTATTTGGATTTTCCTTTGTTTTTCATTGTGGCATTACCTGTTTCACAGTTAGTATATAATGGTAATGATTATGTTTAATTGCGAAATGATATACATGATCATTCATTTCAAATGTTTCAATAATTCGTTTTGGTATATGCATGTATTGAAGCAATCACAGCTGTATCCCTTCCTCTGTGCAACTTGTCTGCCATCTTGTGCACCTTCTTGCTTGCCCTCAACACCAGCGGGTACTCACGTTTGAAAATGCAACTCAGATTGAGTTTTTTTCATTTTGTTTCATTGGGGGCCCTTTAGCAACTTTAGCACCACCTAAGCAGCACATGAATTGGTATTGACTGTTTCGAGAAAGGGGTGTGAAGAGGGCCTGGTGGCTATTGTGTAGGCAGAAACAATTAGCAGCTGTCCGCAAGAAGCTTTGTTTCGTTCACATGTGATGTGTGAGAGCACATCGTTTTGGATCATAGTCTTGCTAAGTAAACTGATAGGTACTGTGGATCTGAAAAAACATACAATGCGATTTCAAAAAGGCTAATAATACTTGGTCGGTAAATCCAAGTGTGCCCTGCCCGTATTCCCTGTTCTGCTGATACCTGCATCTGGTGCAAGGCCCTCACTGAACTCTGGGCTGTAGAGGAGGGAGAATCAAAGCTGAAGAAGAAAATCACACTGGTTCCATTTGAACCTAAGTGACAACACTAACATTGGGCAATTGACATTATGCGCTGCTTTGGCAATGGAGTATTTCAGCACAGTTTCCTGGCTTTATTTGCCCCGGTTGATTCTTGTAGCACCTGGGCTGTTCCAAATCTTCCCGCCTCCCTCACTTTCTCCATCACTCATCTTCTCCTCTGGATCCAGTTCCAGCAGGTGCTTCTAAATATCCCTATACAGTCCTTGCAATCCCTGCTGATGCAGGTGTTGTTTCATGCACTGATGCTCTCTCAATTCAAGCCTTCCTGGCTCCCTGGGCTACTGGCATCTTTGCCTGGCCCTCAGCTGCAACACGTTGTCTACCTCTGTGTCTTTCTGGAACCAATAAAGTTGTGGTTCCTCAGCCCTGCCATTGCTGAAATTCCTTCCAGTTGTACTGGGTTAATTAGGGTATCAAGAAGTCTTGTTAATTGATGGCCATGCACTAAAAGAGACACCTTTTATGAAAAATATAATAATTCTTGCACTCGGTTCCAATTTTGTAAAAAAATATGATTAGCAATATATTCTTGGAACTGTGCAATACTTTGGTCTTTATAAAAACAATTGACCATTTCAGCACTGTCCAACCATTTTCACCTAATCCAGATAGTAGATGAGCTCCTTGCATCATAGATCACACTGTACTGACAAATTAACAAAACATGTTAGTAACTATATGCAAAGCATCAAACCTTTCATTAAAACAAATAGTGTAGCTCTCCATGATGGAAAGCCTTCTAGACAAATAGAAAATGAGCTGTTCTGCTTGGTAATCAGAGATTGCTAATGGACAAGCCCAGTTTTTCCAGAATCCTATCAGTAGTAGGGTAACTTTTCCTGCCCTTATTCCTTCTATATTTATTTAGATACCACGCATTCCTTAGTGACACCTGCAAAGTAATTTGCTTAAGAAATTTAGCCTTAATCAATGAAAGACAAATATTTTAAATAAGTAAAAAATTGAATATGCAAATTAGTACAAGGAAGTGACACAATGGGCCTCATTACGACCCAGGCGGTAAGTTACCGCCTGGGTGGTACCCTTACCACCATGGTGTAAACTACATTTACACCATGGTGGTTGGCGGATTTACCGCCCCATTCCAAGGTGAGTGGGGCGGTAAATCCCCATTTCCCATTTTACCCTTCCCCATTCCCATTTTTGCCCCATAGGGCATAATGGGAGTGGGGAAGGCGCTAATTATGCCACCGTTAACCCCTTAACGCCTGACTCGTAATGAGGCCCATTGAGTTTTTGTCATTTTGTTTCATTGGTAGCCCTTTATCAACTTTAGCACCACCTAAGAAGCAAATGAATTGGTATTGACTGTTTAGAGAAAGGGGTGTGAAGAGGGCCTGGTGGCTATTGTGTAGGCAGAAAAAATTAGCAGCTGTCTGCAAGAAGCTTCGCTTCGTTCACATGTGGTGTGTGAGACCACATCGTTTTGGATCATAGCCTTGCTAAGTAAACTGATAGGTACTGTGGATCTGAAAAAACATACATTGCGATTTCAAAAAGGCTAATAATGCCTGGTCGGTAAATCCAAGTGTGCCCTGCCCGTATTCCCTGTTCTGCTGATACCTGCATCTGCTGCAAGGTCCCCACTGAACTCTGGGCTTTAGAGGAGGGAGAATCAAAGCTGAAGAAGAAAATCACACTGGTTCCATTTGAACCTAAGTGACAACACTAACATTGGGCAATTGACATTATTCGCTGCTTTGGCAATGGAGTATTTCAGCACAGTTTCCTGGCTTTATTTGCCCCGGTTGATTCTTGTAGCACTTGGGCTGTTCCAAATCTTCCCGCCTCCCTCACTTTCTCCATCACTCATCTTCTCTTCTGGATCCAGTTCCAGCAGGTGCTTCTAAATATCCCTATACAGTCCTTGCAATCCCTGCTGATGCAGGTGTTGTTTCATGTACTGATGCTCTCTCAATTCAAGCCTTCCTGGCTCCCTGGGCTACTGGCATCTTTGCCTAGCCCTCAGCTGCAACACCTTGTCTACCTCTGTGTCTTTCTGGAACCAATAAAGTTGTGGTTCCATAGCCCTGCCATTGCTGAAATTCCTTCCAGTTGTACTGGGTTAATTAGGGTATCAAGAAGTCTTGTTAATTGATGGCCATGCACTAAAAGAGACACCTTTTATGAAAAATATAATAATTCTTGCACTCAGTTCCAATTTTGTAAAAAAATATGATTAGCAATATATTCTTGGAACTGTGCAATACTTTGGTCTTTATAAACAAAATTGACCATTTCAGCACTGTCCAACCATTTTCACCTAATCCAGATAGTAGATGAGCTCCTTGCATCATAGATCACACTGTACTGACAAATTAACAAAACATGTTAGTAACTATATGCAAAGCATCAAACCTTTCATTAAAACAAATAGTGTAGCTTGTTGAGTTCAAGGTTTGGCCACAAATGACTCTGACACTCCAGTGAACTGTTAACTTATTTACTTAAGTTTAGGTACACCAAATACAGTTCTTAGAGTCAGGTAAGTAAAAGGGGACGTAGGACACCCACCGGCATCCTCTCTCAGGGCTTACATCCTTGCAACTAACAAACCTGGAACTCACTCATAGATAAACATTCTAAGCCCTGCATTCCATCTCAAGACTCTAGTCACTTGCACCAGATGATTGCAAAGTTAATCACAACATAGCTCTCCATGATGGAAAGCCTTCTAGACAACTAGCAAATGAGCTGTTCTGCTTGGTAATCAGAGATTGCTAATGGACAAGCCCAGTTTTTCCAGAATCCTATCAGTAGTAGGGTAACTGTTCCGGCCCTTATTCCTTCTATATTTATTTAGATACCACGCATTCCTTAGTGACACCTGCAAAGTAATTTGCTTAAGAAATGTAGCCTTAATCAATGAAAGACAAATATTTTAAATAAGTAAAAAATTGAATATGCAAATTAGCACAAGGAAGTGACACAATGGGCCTCATTACGACCCAGGCGGTAAGTTACCGTCTGGGTTGTACCCTTACCACCATGGTGTAAACTACATTTACACCATGGTGGTTGGCGGATTTACCGCCTCATTCCAAGGTGAGTGGGGCGGTAAATCCCCATTTCCCATTTTACCCTTCCCCATTCCCATTTTTGCCCCATAGTGCATAATGGGAGTGGGGAAGGCGCTAATTATGCCACCGTTAACCCCTTAACGCCTGACTCGTAATGAGGCCCATTGAGTTTTTTTCATTTTGTTTCATTGGTAGCCCTTCAGCAACTTTAGCATCACCTAAGAAGCAAATGAATTGGTATTGACTGTTTAGAGAAAGGGGTGTGAAGAGGGCCTGGTGGCTATTGTGTAGGCAGAAAAAATTAGCAGCTGTCTGCAAGAAGCTTCGCTTCGTTCACATGTGGTGTGTGAGACCACATCGTTTTGGATCATAGGGCCTCATTACACGGTAGGCGGTGAGCCATGGCGCTATTAGCGCCATGGCTCATGCCGGTAAAATACCGGCACCGCCTTGGCGGAAAGGGGATTTACCGCCCCATTCCAAGGTTGGAGGGAAGGTAAATCCCCCTTCCGCCATTGCCCTTCCCCATTCCCATTTCTGCCCCATAGGGCTCTATGGGAATCAGGAAGGCGCTAATTACGGCACCGCAATTTTGTGGTGCCGTAATTAGCTCCGAGGTCCCTTAGCGGGTTGGTTTTTAACGCCTGCAAAAAGCAGGCGTTAAAGCACCAACCCGATAAGGGACCTCGTAGTTAGGCGGCAGGGATTTACCGGTACCGCTATTTTACCGGTACCGGTAAATCCCTACCGCCATCCGTGTAATGAGGCCCATAGTCTTGCTAAGTAAACTGATAGGTACTGTGGATCTGAAAAAACATACATTGCGATTTCAAAAAGGCTAATAATGCCTGGTCGGTAAATCCAAGTGTGCCCCGCCCGTATTCCCTGTTCTGCTGATACCTGCATCTGGTGCAAGGTCCCCACTGAACTCTGGGCTTTAGAGGAGGGAGAATCAAAGCTGAAGAAGAAAATCACACTGGTTCCATTTGAACCTAAGTGACAACACTAACATTGGGCAATTGACATTATGCGCTGCTTTGGCAATGGAGTATTTCAGCACAGTTTCCTGGCTTTATTTGCCCCGGTTGATTCTTGTAGCACCTGGGCTGTTCCAAATCTTCCCGTCTCCCTCACTTTCTCCATCACTCATCTTCTGCTCTGGATCCAGTTCCAGCAGGTGCTTCTAAATATCCCTATACAGTCCTTGCAATCCCTGCTGATGCAGGTGTTGTTTCATGCACTGATGCTCTCTCAATTCAAGCCTTCCTGGCTCCTTGGGCTACTGGCATCTTTGCCTGGCCCTCAGCTGCAACACCTTGTCTACCTCTGTGTCTTTCTGGAACCAATAAAGTTGTGGTTCCATAGCCCTGCCATTGCTGAAATTCCTTCCAGTTGTACTGGGTTAATTAGGGTATCAAGAAGTCTTGTTCATTGATGGCCATGCACTAAAAGAGACACCTTTTATGAAAAATATAATAATTCTTGCACTTGGTTCCAATTTTGTAAAAAAATATGATTAGCAATATATTCTTGGAACTGTGCAATACTTTGGTCTTTATAAAAAAAAATTGACCATTTCAACACTGTCCAACCATTTTCACATAATCCAGATAGTAGATGAGATCCTTCCATCATAGATCACACTGTACTGACAAATTAACAAAACATGTTAATAACTATATGCAAAGCATCAAACCTTTCATTAAAACAAATAGTGTAGCTCTCCATGAAGGAAAGCCTTCTAGACAAATAGCAAATGAGCTGTTCTGCTTGGTAATCAGACATTGCTAATGGACAAGCCCAGTTTTTCCAGAATCCTATCAGTAGTAGGCTGACTTTTCCTGCCCTTATTCCTTCTATATTTATTTAGATACCACACATTCTGTAGTGACACCTGCAAAGTAATTTGCTTAAGAAATGTAGCCTTAATCAATGAAAGACAAATATTTTAAATAAGTAAAAAATTGAATATGCAAATTAGCACAAGGAAGTGACACAATCTATGCAGTTTGACATTATCAAATCAAACTGTATGCGTGCTTGATGAGAAGAGAAGAGCGCTGTTTCAATTTCTCCTGGAGAGGATGCAATACAATTACAATTTGAAAAATCTTGCCAATAATACTGCACGTTTTAAATTACTTTTGCTGTCTGATGTCACAATGGCAGATATTATAGAACTTCTTTGGTTGAGATTCTAATCCGAAAATGGGGTTGTAATTGTTTTTTCTAGATTTAATTGGGTTCATTTTGATTATTTATTTGATTTTTTAATTATGTTTTTAATTCTAGTGAGTTATTTATACAAGGTTTATTAGCGTTAGAGGTGTTATTTGGATTTTCCTTTGTTTTTCATTGTGGCATTACCTGTTTCACAGTTAGTATATAATGGGGATGATTATGTTTAATTGCGAAATGATATACATGATCATTCATTTCAAATGTTTCAATAATTAGTTTTGGTATATGCACTTATTGAAGCAATCACAGCTGTATCCCTTCCTCTATGCAACTTGTCTGCCATCTTGTGCACCTTCTGGCTTGCCCTCAACACCAGGGGGTACTCAGATTGAGTTTTTTTCATTTTGTTTCATTGGTGGCACTTTAACAACTTTAGCACCACCTAAGAAGCAAATTAATTGGTATTGACTGTTTAGAGAAAGGGGTGTGAAGAGGGCCTGGTGGTTATTGTGTAGGCAGAAAAAATTAGCAGCTGTCCGCAAGAAGCTTTGTTTCGTTCACATGTGGTGTGTGAGAGAACATCGTTTTGGATCATAGTCTTGCTAAGTAAACTGATAGGTACTGTGGATCTGAAAAAACATGCAATGCGTTTTCAAAAAGGCTAATAATGCCTGGTCGGTAAATCCAAGTGTGCCATGCCCGTATTCCCTGTTCTGCTGATACCTGCATCTGGTGCAAGGTCCCCACTGAACTCTGGGCTGTAGAGGAGGGAGAATCAAAGCTGAACAAGAAAATCACACTGGTTCCATTTGAACCTAAGTGACAACACTGACATTGGGCAATTGACATTACGCGCTGCTTCGGCAATTGAGTATTTCAGCACAGTTTCCTGGCTTTATTTGCCCCGGTTGATTCTTGTAGCACCTGGGCTGTTCCAAATCTTCCCGTCTCCCTCACCTTCTCCATCACTCATCTTCTCCTCTGGATCCAGTTCCAGCAGGTGCTTCTAAATATCCCTATACAGTCCTTGCAATCCCTGCTGATGCAGGTGTTGTTTCATGCACTGATGCTCTCTCAATTCAAGCCTTCCTGGCTCCCTGGGCTACTGGCATCTTTGCCTGGCCCTCAGCTGCAACACCTGGTCTACCTATGTGTCTTCCTGGAACCAATAAAGTTGTGGTTCCTCAGCCCTGCCATTGCTGAAATTCCTTCCAGTTGTGCTGGGTTAATTAGGGTATCAACACGTCTTGTTAATTGATGACCATGCACTAAAAGAGACACATTTTATGAAAAATATAATAATTCTTGCACTCCGTTCCATTGTTGGAAAAAAATACGATTAGCAATATATTCTTGGAACTGTGCAATACTTTGGTCTTTATAAAAAATTACCTTTTCAACACTGTCCAACCATTTTCACATAATCTAGATAGTAGATGAGCTCCTTGCATCATGGATCACACTGTACTGACAAATGAAGAAAACATGTTAATAACTATACACAAAGTATCAAACCTTTCATTAAAACAAATAGTGTAGCTCTCCATGTAGAAAAGCCTTCTAGACAAATAGCAAATGAGCTGTTCTGCTTTGTAATGAGAGATCGCCAATGGACAAGCCCAGTTTTTCCAGAATCCTATCAGTAGTAGGGTGACTTTTCCTGCCCTTATTGCTTGTATATCTATTGAGATACCACGCATTCCGTAGTGACACCTGCAAAGTAATTCGCTTAAGAAATGTAGCCTTAATCAATGAAAGACAAATATTTTAAATAAGTAAAAAAATGAATATGCAAATTAGCACAAGGAAGTGACACAATCTATGCAGTTTGACATTATCAAATCAAACTGTATGCGTGCTTGATGAGAAGAGAAGAGCGCTGTTTCAATTTCTCCTGGAGAGGATGCAATACAATTACAATTTGAAAAATCTTTGCAATAATACTGCACGTTTTAAATTACTTTTGCTGTGTGATGTCACAATGGCAGATATTATAGAACTTCTTTGGTTGAGATTCTAATCCGAAAATGGGGTTGTAATTGTTTTTTCTAGATTTAATTGGGTTCATTTTGATTATTTATTTGATTTTTTAATTATGTTTTTAATTCTAGTGAGTTATTTATCCAAGGTTTATTAGCGTTAGAGGTGTTATTTGGATTTTCCTTTGTTTTTCATTATGGCATTACCTGTTTCACAGTTAGTATATAATGGGGATGATTATGTTTAATTGCGAAATGATATACATGATCATTCATTTCAAATGTTTCAATAATTAGTTTTGGTATATGCACTTATTGAAGCAATCACAGCTGTATCCCTTCCTCTATGCAACTTGTCTGCCATCTTGTGCACCTTCTGGCTTGCCCTCAACACCAGGGGGTACTCACGCTTGAAAATACAACTCAGATTGAGTTTTTTTCATTTTGTTTCATTGGCGGCACTTTAACAACTTTAGCACCACCTAAGAAGCAAATTAATTGGTATTGACTGTTTAGAGAAAGGGGTGTGAAGAGGGCCTGGTGGCTATAGTGTAGGCAGAAAAAATTAGCAGCTGTCCGCAAAAAGCTTCGTTTCGTTCACATGTGGTGTGTGAGACCACATAGTTTTGGATCATAGTCTTGCTAAGTAAACTGATAGGTACTGTGGATCTGAAAAAACATACAATGCGATTTCAAAAAGGCTAATAATGCCTGGTCGGTAAATCCAAGTGTGCCCTGCCCGTATTCCCTGTTCTGCTGATACCTGCATCTGGTGCAAGGTCCCCACTGAACTCTGGGCTGTAGAGGAGGGAGAATCAAAGCTGAAGAAGAAAATCACACTGGTTCCATTTGAACCTAAGTGACAACACTAACATTGGGCAATTTACATTATGCGCTGCTTTGGCAATGGAGTATTTCAGCACAGTTTCCTGGCTTTATTTGCCGCGGTTGATTCTTGTAGCACCTGGGCTGTTCCAAATCTTCCCGTCTGCCTCACTTTCTCCATCACTCATCTTCTCCTCTGGATCCAGTTCCAGCAGGTGCTTCTAAATATCCCTATACAGTCCTGGCAATCCCTGCTGATGCAGGTGTTGTTTCATGCACTGATGCTCTCTCAATTCAAGCCTTCCTGGCTCCCTGGGCTACTGGCATCTTTGCCTGGCCCTCAGCTGCAACACCTGGTCTACCTCTGTGTCTTTCTGGAACCAATACAGTTGTGGTTCCTCAGCCCTGCCATTGGTGAAATTCCTTCCAGTTGTGCTGGGTTAATTAGGGTATCAACACGTCTTGTTAATTGATGACCATGCACTAAAAGAGACACATTTTATGAAAAATATAATAATTCTTGCACTCCGTTCCAATGTTAGAAAAAAATACGATTAGCAATATATTCTTGGAACCGTGCAATACTTTGGTCTTTATAAAAAAAAAAATACCTTTTCAACATTGTCCAACCATTTTCACATAATCTAGATAGTAGAAGATCTTGTTGAATCAAGGATCACACTGTACTGACAAATGAAGAAAACATGTTAATAACTATACACAAAGCGTCAAACCTTTCATTAAAACAAATAGTGTAACTCTCCATGAAGGAAAGCCTTCTAGACAAATAGCAAATGAGCTGTTCTGCTTTGTAATGAGAGATCGCCAATGGACAAGCCCAGTTTTTCCAGAATCCTATCAGTAGTAGGGTGAATTTTCCTGCCCTTATTGCTTGTATATCTACTGAGATACCACGCATTCCGTAGTGACACCTGCAAAGTAATTTGCTTAAGAAATGTAGCCTTAATCAATGAAAGACAAATATTTTAAATAAGTAAAAATTTGAATATGCAAATTAGCACAAGGAAGTGACAAATCTATGCAGTTTGACGTAATCAAATCAAAATGTATGCTTGCTTGATGAGAAGAGAAGAGCGCTGTTTCAATTTCTCCTGGAGAGGATGCAATACAATTACAATTTGAAAAATCTTGGCAATAATACTGCACGTTTTAAATTACTTTTGCTGTCTGATGTCACAATGGCAGATGTTATAGAACTTCTTTGGTTGAGATTCTAATCCGAAAATGGGGTTGTAATTTTTTTTTCTAGATTTAATTGGGTTCATTTTGATTATTTATTAGATTTTTTAATTATGTTTTTAATTCCAGTGAGTTATTTATCCAAGGTTTATTAGCGTTAGAGGTGTTATTTGGATTTTCCTTTGTTTTTCATTGTGGCATTACCTGTTTCACAGTTAGTATATAATGGGGATGATTATGTTTAATTGCGAAATGATATACATGATCATTCATTTCAAATGTTTCAATAATTAGTTTTGGTATATGCACTTATTGAAGCAATCACAGCTGTAATCCTTCCTCTATGCAACTTGTCTGCCATCTTGTGCACCTTCTGGCTTGCCCTGAACACCAGGGGGTACTCACGCTTGAAAATGCAACTCAGATTGAGTTTTTTTCATTTTGTTTCATTGGTGGCACTTTAACAACTTTAGCACCACCTAAGAAGCAAATTAATTGGTATTGACTGTTTAGAGAAAGGGGTGTGAAGAGGGCCTGGTGGCTATAGTGTAGGCAGAAACAATTAGCAGCTGTCCGCAAGAAGCTTCGTTTCGTTCACTTGTGGTGTGTGAGACCACATCGTTTTGGATCATAGTCTTGCTAAGTAAACTGATAGGTACTGTGGATCTGAAAAAACATACAATGCGATTTCAAAAAGGCTAATAATGCCTGGTCGGTAAATCCAAGTGTGCCCTGCCCGTATTCACTGTTCTGCTGATACCTGCATCTGGTGCAAGGTCCCCACTGAACTCTGGGCTGTAGAGGAGGGAGAATCAAAGCTGAAGAAGAAAATCACACTTGTTCCATTTGAACCTAAGTGACAACACTAACATTGGGCAATTGACATTATGCGCTGCTTTGGCAATGGAGTATTTCAGCACAGTTTCCTGGCTTTATTTGCCCCGGTTGATTCTTGTAGCACCTGGGCTGTTCCAAATCTTCCCGTCTGCCTCACTTTCTCCATCACTCATCTTCTCCTCTAGATCCAGTTCCAGCAGGTGCTTCTAAATATCCCTATACAGACCTTGCAATCCCTGCTGATGCAGGTGTTGTTTCATGCACTGATGCTCTCTCAATTCAAGCCTTCCTGGCTCCCTGGGCTACTGGCATCTTTGCCTGGCCCTCAGCTGCAACACCTGGTCTACCTCTGTGTCTTTCTGGGACCAATACAGTTGTGGTTCCTCAGCCCTGCCATTGGTGAAATTCCTTCCAGTTGTGCTGGGTTAATTAGGGTATCAACACGTCTTGTTAATTGATGACCATGCACTAAAAGAGACACATTCTATGAAAAATATAATAATTCTTGCACTCCGTTCCAATGTTAGAAAAAAATACGATTAGCAATATATTCTTGGAACCGTGCAATACTTTGGTCTTTATAAAAAAAAAATACCTTTTCAACACTGTCCAACCATTTTCACATAATCTAGATAGTAGAAGATCTTGTTGCATCATGGATCACACTGTACTGACAAATGAAGAAAACATGTTAATAACTATACACAAAGCATCAAACCTTTCATTAAAACAAATAGGGTAGCTCTCCATGAAGGAAAGCCTTCTAGACAAATAGCAAATGAGCTGTTCTGCTTTGTAATGAGAGATCGCCAATGGACAAGCCCAGTTTTTCCAGAATCCTATCAGTAGTAGGGTGACTTTTCCTGCCCTTATTGCTTGTATATCTACTGAGATACCATGCATTCCGTAGTGACACCTGCAAAGTAATTTGCTTAAGAAATGTAGCCTTAATCAATGAAAGACAAATATTTTAAATAAGTAAAAAATCGAATATGCAAATTAGCACAAGGAAGTGACAAATCTATGCAGTTTGACATTATCAAATCAAAATGTATGCTTGCTTGATGAGAAGAGAAGAGCGCTGTTTCAATTTCTCTTGGAGAGGATGCAATACAATTACAATTTGAAAAATCTTGGCAATAATACTGCACGTTTTAAATTACTTTTGCTGTCTGATGTCACAATGGCAGATGTTATAGAGCTTCTTTGGTTGAGATTCTAATCCGAAAATGGGGTTGTAATTTTTTTTTCTAGATTTAATTGGGTTCATTTTGATTATTTTTTAGATTTTTTAATTATGTTTTTAATTCTAGTGAGTTATTTATCAAAGGTTTATTAGCGTTACATGTGTTATTTGGATTTTCCTTTGTTTTTCATTGTGGCATTACCTGTTTGACAGTTAGTATACAATGGGGATGATTATGTTTAATTGCAAAATGATATACTTGATCATTCATTTCAAATGTTTCAATAATTAGTTTTGGTATCTGCACTTATTGAAGCAATCACAGCTGTATCCTTTCCTCTATGCAACTTGTCTGCCATCTTGTGCACTTTCTTGCTTGCCCTCAACACCAGCGGGTACTCACTTTTGAAAATGCAACTCAGATTGAGTTTTTTCATTTTGTTTCATTGGTGGCCCTTTAGCAACTTTAGCACCACCTAAGAAGCAAATGAATTGGTATTGACTGTTTAGAGAAAGGGGTGTGAAGAGGGCCTGGTGGCTATTGTGTAGGCAGAAAAAATTAGCAGCTGTCCGCAAGAAGCTTCGTTTCGTTCACATGTGGTGTGTGAGACCACATCGTTTTGGATCATAGTCTTGCTAAGTAAACTGATAGGTACTGTGGATCTGAAAAAACATACAATGCGTTTTCAAAAAGGCTAATAATGGCTGGTCGGTAAATCCAAGAGTGCCATGCCCGTATTCCCTGTTCTGCTGATACCTGCATCTGGTGCAAGGTCCCCACTGAACTCTGGGCTGTAGAGGAGGGAGAATCAAAGCTGAAGAAGAAAATCACACTGATTCCATTTGAACCTAAGTGACAACACTAACATTGGGCAATTGACATTATGCGCTGCTTTGGCAATGGAGTATTTCAGCACAGTTTCCTAGCTTTATTTGCCCAGGTTGATTCTTGTAGCACCTGGGCTGTTCCAAATCTTCCCGTATCCCTCACTTTCTAAATCACTCATCTTCTCCTCTGGATCCAGTTCCAGCAGGTGCTTCTAAATATCACTATACAGTCCTTGCAATCCCTGCTGATGCAGGTGTTGTTTCATGCACTGATGCTCTCTCAATTCAAGCCTTCCTGGCTCCCTGGGCTACTGGCATCTTTGCCTTGCCCTCAGCTGCAACACCTGGTCTACCTCTGTGTCTTCCTGGAACCAATAAAGTTGTGGTTCCTCAGCCCTGCCATTGCTGAAATTCCTTCCAGTTGTGCTGGGTTAATTAGGGTATCAACACGTCTTGTTAATTGATGACCATGCACTAAAAGAGACACATTTTATGAAAAATATAATAATTCTTGCACTCCGTTCCAATGTTGGAAAAAATACGATTAGCAATATATTCTTGGAACTGTGCAATACTTTGGTCTTTATAAAAAAAAATACCTTTTCAACACTGTCCAACCATTTTCACATAATCTAGATAGTAGATGAGCTCCTTGCATCATGGATCACACTGTACTGACAAATGAAGAAAACATGTTAATAACTATACACAAAGTATCAAACCTTTCATTAAAACAAATAGTGCAGCTCTCCATGAAGGAAAGCCTTCTAGACAATTAGCAAATGAGCTGTTCTGCTTTGTAGTGAGAGATTGCCAATGGACAAGCCCAGTTTTTCCAGAATCCTATCAGTAGTAGGGTGACTTTTCCTGCCCTTATTGCTTGTATATCTATTGAGATACCACGCATTCCGTAGTGACACCTGCAAAGTAATTCGCTTAAGAAATGTAGCCTTAATCAATGAAAGATAAATATTTTAAATAAGTAAAAAATTGAATATGCAAATTAGCACAAGGAAGTGGCACAATCTATGCAGTTTGACATTATCAAATCAAACTGTATGCATGCTTGATGAGAAGAGAAGAGCGCTGTTTCAATTTCTCCTGGAGAGGATGCAATACAATTACAATTTGAAAAATCTTGGTAATAATACTGCACGTTTTAAATTACTTTTGCTGTCTGATGTCACAATGGCAGATTTATAGAACTTCTTTGGTTGAGATTCTAATCCGAAAATGGGGTTGTAATTGTTTTTTCTAGATTTAATTGGGTTCATTTTGATTATTTATTTGATTTTTTAATTATGTTTTTAATTCTAGTGAGTTATTTATCCAAGGTTTATTAGCGTTAGAGGTGTTATTTGGATTTTCCTTTGTTTTTCATTGTGGCATTACCTGTTTCACAGTTAGTATATAATGGGGATGATTATGTTTAATTGCGAAATGATATACATGATCATTCATTTCAAATGTTTCAATAATTTGTTTTGGTATATGGACTTATTGAAGCAATCACAGCTGTATCCCTTCCTCTATGCAACTTGTCTGCCATCTTGTGCACCTTCTGGCTTGCCCTCAACACCAGGGGGTACTCACGCTTGAAAATGCAACTCAGATTGAGTTTTTTTCATTTTGTTTCATTGGTGGCACTTTAACAACTTTAGCACCACCTAAGAAGCAAATTCATTGGTATTGACTGTTTAGAGAAAGGGGTGTGAAGAGGGCCTGGTGGCTATAGTGTAGGCAGAAAAAATTAGCAGCTGTCCGCAAGAAGCTTCGTTTCGTTCACATGTGGTGTGTGAGACCACATCGTTTTGGATCATAGTCTTGCTAAGTAAACTGATAGGTACTGTGGATCTGAAAAAACATACAATGCGATTTCAAAAAGGCTAATAATGCCTGGTCGGTAAATCCAAGTGTGCCCTGCCCGTATTCCCTGTTCTGCTGATACCTGCATCTGGTGCAAGGTCCCCACTGAACTCTGGGCTGTAGAGGAGGGAGAATCAAAGCTGAAGAAGAAAATCACACTGGTTCCATTTGAACCTAAGTGACAACACTAACATTGGGCAATTTACATTATGCGCTGCTTTGGCAATGGAGTATTTCAGCACAGTTTCCTGGCTTTATTTGCCCCGGTTGATTCTTGTAGCACCTGGGCTGTTCCAAATCTTCCCGTCTGCCTCACTTTCTCCATCACTCATCTTCTCCTCTGGATCCAGTTCCAGCAGGTGCTTCTAAATATCCCTATACAGTCCTTGCAATCCCTGCTGATGCAGGTGTTGTTTCATGCACTGATGCTCTCTCAATTCAAGCCTTCCTGGCTCCCTGGGGTACTGGCATCTTTGCCTGGCCCTCAGCTGCAACACCTGGTCTACCTCTGTGTCTTTCTGGAACCAATACAGTTGTGGTTCCTCAGCCCTGCCATTGCTGAAATTCCTTCCAGTTGTGCTGGGTTAATTAGGGTATCAACACGTCTTGTTAATTGATGACCATGCACTAAAAGAGACACATTTTATGAAAAATATAATAATTCTTGCACTCCGTTCCAATGTTAGAAAAAAATACGATTAGCAATATATTCTTGGAACCGTGCAATACTTTGGTCTTTATAGAAAAAAATACCTTTTCAACACTGTCCAACCATTTTCACATAATCTAGATAGTAGAAGATCTTGTTGCATCAAGGATCACACTGTACTGACAAATGAAGAAAACATGTTAATAACTATACACAAAGCATCAAGCCTTTCATTAAAACAAATAGTGTAGCTCTCCATGAAGGAAAGCCTTCTAGACAAATAGCAAATGAGCTGTTCTGCTTTGAAATGAGAGATCGCCAATGGACAAGCCCAGTTTTTCCAGAATCCTATCAGTAGTAGGGTGACTTTTCCTGCCATAATTGCTTGTATATCTACTGAGATACCACGCATTCCGTAGTGACACCTGCAAAGTAATTTGCTTAAGAAATGTAGCCTTAATCAATGAAAGACAAATATTTTAAATAAGTAAAAAATTGAATATGCAAATTAGCACAAGGAAGTGACACAATCCATGCAGTTTGACATTATCAAATTAAACTGTATGCGTGCTTGATGAGAAGAGAAGAGCGCTGTTTCAATTTCTCCTGGAGAGGATGCAATACAATTACAATTTGAAAAATCTTGGCAATAATACTGCACGTTTTAAATTACTTTTGCTGTCTGATGTCACAATGGCAGATGTTATAGAACTTCTTTGGTTGAGATTCTAATCCGAAAATGGGGTTGTAATTTTTTTTCTAGATTTAATTGGGTTCATTTTGATTATTTATTAGATTTTTTAATTATGTTTTTAATTCTAGTGAGTTATTTATCAAAGGTTTATTAGCGTTACATGTGTTATTTGGATTTTCCTTTGTTTTTCATTGTGGCATTACCTGTTTGACAGTTAGTATACAATGGGGATGATTATGTTTAATTGCAAAATGATATACTTGATCATTCATTTCAAATGTTTCAATAATTAGTTTTGGTATCTGCATTTATTGAAGCAATCACAGCTGTATCCTTTCCTCTATGCAACTTGTCTGCCATCTTGTGCACCTTCTTGCTTGCCCTCAACACCAGCGGGTACTCACTTTTGAAAATGCAACTCAGATTGAGTTTTTTCATTTTGTTTCATTGGTGGCCCTTTAGCAACTTTAGCACCACCTAAGAAGCAAATGAATTGGTATTGACTGTTTAGAGAAAGGGGTGTGAAGAGGGCCTGGTGGCTATTGTGTAGGCAGAAAAAATTAGCAGCTGTCCGCAAGAAGCTTCGTTTCGTTCACATGTGGTGTGTGAGACCACATCGATTTGGATCATAGTCTTGCTAAGTAAACTGATAGGTACTGTGGATCTGAAAAAACATACAATGCGTTTTCAAAAAGGCTAATAATGCCTGGTCGGTAAATCCAAGAGTGCCATGCCCGTATTCCCTGTACTGCTGATACCTGCATCTGGTGCAAGGTCCCCACTGAACTCTGGGCTGTAGAGGAGGGAGAATCAAAGCTGAAGAAGAAAATCACACTGATTCCATTTGAACCTAAGTGACAACACTAACATTGGGCAATTGACATTATGCGCTGCTTTGGCAATGGAGTATTTCAGCACAGTTTCCTGGCTTTATTTGCCCAGGTTGATTCTTGTAGCACCTGGGCTGTTCCAAATCTCCCCGTCTCCCTCACTTTCTCCATGACTCATCTTCTCCTCTGGATCCAGTTCCAGCAGGTGCTTCTAAATATCCCTATACAATCCTTGCAATCCCTGCTGATGCAGGTGTTGTTTCATGCACTGATGCTCTCTCAATTCAAGCCTTCCTGGCTCCCTGGGCTACTGGCATCTTTGCCTTGCCCTCAGCTGCAACACCTGGTCTACCTCTGTGTCTTCCTGGAACCAATAAAGTTGTGGTTCCTCAGCCCTGCCATTGCTGAAATTCCTTCCAGTTGTGCTGGGTTAATTAGGGTATCAACACGTCTTGTTAATTGATGACCATGCACTAAAAGAGACACATTTTATGAAAAATATAATAATTCTTGCACTCCGTTCCAATGTTAGAAAAAAATACGATTAGCAATATATTCTTGGAACCGTGCAATACTTTGGTCTTTATGAAAAAAAAAATACCTTTTCAACACTGTCCAACCATTTTCACATAATCTAGATAGTAGAAGATCCTGTTGCATCAAGGATCACACTGTACTGACAAATGAAGAAAACATGTTAATAACTATACACAAAGCATCAAACCTTTCATTAAAACAAATAGTGTAGCTCTCCATGAAGGAAAGCCTTCTAGACAAATAGCAAATGAGCTGTTCTGCTTTATAATGAGAGATCGCCAATGGACAAGCCCAGTTTTTCCAGAATCCTATCAGTAGTAGGGTGACCTTTCCTGCCCTTATTGCTTGTATATCTACTGAGATACCAAGCATTCCGTATTGACACCTGCAAAGTAATTTGCTTAAGAAATGTAGCCTTAATCAATGAAAGACAAATATTTTAAATAAGTAAAAAATCGAATATGCAAATTAGCACAAGGAAGTGACAAATCTATGCAGTTTGACATTATCAAATCAAAATGTATGCTTGCTTGATGAGAAGAGAAGAGCGCTGTTTCAATTTCTCTTGGAGAGGATGCAACACAATTACAATTTGAAAAATCTTGGCAATAATACTGCACGTTTTAAATTACTTTTGCTGTCTGATGTCACAATGGCAGATGTTATAGAACTTCTTTGGTTGAGATTCTAATCCGAAAATGGGGTTGTAATTTTTTTTTCTAGATTTAATTGGGTTCATTTTGATTATTTATTAGATTTTTTAATTATGTTTTTAATTCTAGTGAATTATTTATCAAAGGTTTATTAGCGTTACATGTGTTATTTGGATTTTCCTTTGTTTTTCATTGTGGCATTACCTGTTTGACAGTTAGTATAGAATGGGGATGATTATGTTTAATTGCGAAATGATATACATGATCATTCATTTCAAATGTTTCAATAATTAGTTTTGGTATCTGCACTTATTGAAGCAATCACAGCTGTATGCTTTCCTCTATGTAAGTTGTCTGCCATCTTGTGCACCTTCTTGCTTGCCCTCAACACCAGCGCGTACTCACGTTTGAAAATGCAACTCACATTGAGTATTTTTCATTTTGTTTTATTGGTTGCCCTTTAGCAACTTTAGCACCACCTAAGAAGCAAATGAATTGGTATTGACTGTTTAGAGAAAGGGGTGTGAAGAGGGCCTGGTGGCTATTGTGTAGGCAGAAAAAATTAGCAGCTGTCCGCAAGTAGCTTCGTTTCGTTCACATGTGGTGTGTGAGACCAC